>NC_140591.1:158412139-158578471 GCF_964204655.1 Triturus cristatus | reverse complement strand
TAGCAAACATTTTCAATTGCAGCATTAGTTGACGATGCTGTCTCTTCTGGGATACATTTCCCTCATGCATCACCTTGCTCAGTTGCTGCACACTTTCTGACAGTACTGCTATGTTGCTAGCCATCTTGCCAACTTGCAATTGTACTAATCGTGTGTTTTTTGTCTGCAGGCGCTGCATACGGAGCATCTGTCCCTCAAGACCACCCCAGACATCACTTGGTTGCTCCTCCTGCTGTGTCCTGAGTGCTCTTCCTCTCCTACGCCGGGCTCTGTGATTAGTTCTGGGGACCTGTGGTTGTGTTTGTGTGATGGAAGTTGTCTGGCCATGGCTGCCACCTGGTGTTGCATCAGCCTCATCATCTTCACACTCCATGGTGACTAGGGATGGAACAGTAGCCCTGCGTGACTTTGTTGGACGTGAGGGATTTATTTGCACCACAGGTGTGTCCATCTGTTCACCTGCGCTGGTGTCCTGCATGTCTGGGGAATCGCTATCCACATCTTCTACACGTTGTGCATCTGTGAGGTGAAACAGTGCAACACTGTATTATTTCATGTCTGTGATATTAATTGCACAGTACTAAATTTCTGCCTTTGTAAATGATTTTATACTCTATTAAGCTTTTTTGGGTTGTTACTCTGAGATTTGACATTTTAACTGCTTGACCTGACTACATCTCCCATAATGCCCCTCACCTACTGAATGCATTGTGTACTGGATGTTCAGGGTCTGCACTTGGGCTGTGCTGTGGTCGAGTTCTACCTTTACATTTTGTAACACTAAGAAAACATACATTCATCTTACCTTCAGATGTGTTTGCTGCTCCGGACGTGTCCAGCTGGGTCACACCAACAACAGCTTCTGGCTGGATGGTGGATTCAATCAAGTCCTCCATGGGAGTGTTCCCAGTGTCTGTTGGTGTTCCCCCTCCTGTCTTCTTTGCCTCCTTCAGGCGGTCAGCTATGCGCACCTTAGCCCGACTGCGCAAGTCGTACCATCGTTTTTTGAGTTCTTCAATGGTGCGGTGTGTCACCCCAATGGCATTGACCCTGTTTTGGATCCGGAGCCAGATTTTCCTTTTCTCCTGCTCTGCCACTTTCAATGATGCCTTTCCAAACAGCTTGTCATGGCTGTGGACTACTCCCTCAATGAGGGTGTCAATTTCTTTTTCTGCAAATTTAATTTTGCGTTTCCTGCCTGTTTGGCTCTCCTCTGCTGTTTGTGAGGCTTCCATTTGATATCACAAGTTTTTCTTCTGTCTCTGTCACACTCCTGTTCTGCTCCCAGAGCCAGCTCCCTCCTCTCCCTGACACTGTGCACTGGAAATGAGGCTGGTGCTGCTCACTTCCTGGTTGTGATGTCATCAGGATGCATCAAAAAGCGACTTCGGTATTAGCGATTTCGCTAATTGCGAAATCGCTAATAGCGAGTTCGCAAATGCCGAAATCGCAATTTATTTAGCGATTTTTAGCGATTCGCAATATTCTCGCAATGTTTTTGTTGCATCGTGTTTTGCGAGTCTTTATTTGCGATTCCTTAAAATTCGCAAATAAGGACTCGCAAACTCTCTTTAGAGATTAGCCACAGCTCAGAAGTTTTAGAAATTAAGTCGAGCCATCATGTTTTTCACCCTTCTTCTGTTTCCTCAAGGCTCTCAAGCACATTGCAAAGGCCTTGAGGAAAAAAAGAAAAATATTTAGATAAACATTAGTCAAGATTACAAAAGCACATTATATCCCTGCACAATAGCATACTATCTCACATCATATTGAGAGTGAACATCCTATCTATCTTTTTCTACAAACATTGCATCCACCTAACCAGTACATTTCAAATTACAGGATCCCTTCACAATTACATTTATCTTAATACCTAGTTAAACAACTAAAGTAGCAGATAGAGCAATGCATTTATAGGTGTTAGATTTGGGTGTCTTTAGTTGGCAGAGGTAGTTACCTTTGACAAATAGGGACCCTTGCGTCTAGTCAGGGTAAGGGGATACACTCCTAAAATAACCCCTGCTCACCCCCTTGGTAGCTTGGCACGAGCAGACAGGCTTATCTCAGAGGCAGTGTGTAAAGCATTTGTGAACACATACAGGAAGTCAGTGACAACACTACAGATGGACACCACACAAGTTTTATATCAAAAATAGGTATTCTTTAAATAGACTTATCACAAGACCACAAAACGACAAAAATCCACAATACTGTACTTAAAATGGTAGAATTAGCTTAGTTCTCTTCAGATGTTAAATTGCGACACTTTGAGTTCAATGTACCTTAAGATGCGTAACGCAATACAACTAAAGTGTTGCAGGGAAGGTGATGCATCGGTTCCTTACACGCAAGAACGATGATGCATCGGATCCCTACTGCTGCGTAGGGGATGCGTCGGTTCTTCTCTGCGAGGGGAGGTGATGCGTCGGTTTCTTACTGCACTTCCGTGGCGATGCGGCACGCAACGTCGTGATGCAATGCAGATCCGGTGCAAAGAAACAAAGATGGCGTCTTTTCTTGATGCGACATGATGCGGACCGCGACAGGTCCTGTGACACCCTTCTCGGTGATGCTGCGGCATCTGCTGCGACGCCGATCCTCTTCTCCGATGGTGCGGGATGCTTTGGCAACGATGCGAGCCGCGACAAGCCCTGCAACACGCTTCCCGGTGATGCGGCGGCGTCTGATGCGACGGCGATGCGAGTTGCTTCGACAACAATGCGTGCCGCGACAGGCCCTGCGACACGCTTCCTGGTGATGCGGCAGCATCAGTGTGGTGACACGCTTCTTGCTCGTGAGTCGCGCTTCCAGCTCATTGCGACACGCAGCACCTCAGAAAGCCTCGCAAAACAGCAGGCACTTCCAAAGAACTCTTGGGGAGCTGGTGGGTGAAGTCTGTTGTCCCTGAGACTTCAGCAGGAGGCAAGCTCTGTTCTCAAGCCCTTGGAGATCCTTCACAAGTTGAATAAAGTACGCAAAGTTCCTTTTCTCCTCTCTTTGACAGTCAGGCAACCACTGCAGGCCAACCCCTCAAGCTTAGGGATAGTCTCTCCTCAGTCTCTCTGGTTCCTCTCCTCAGCAAAGGTTTTTTCTTGTTTCCCAAAGTGATCTAAATTTCTTGGGTTTAGGTCCCAATATTTATACCCAGTTCCTCTTTGTTCTCTGAAGGCAAAGAGGCCTTTGCCTAGTCCAAACCAGTTCTGGAGCACTTTGCTGACAAGACTCCTTCTTTCCTTTCAGAGTGCAGGGCAGAGACATCAGACGCACCACATGAGATGGAGCCAGCATTGTGGAGGGAAGGCACAGCCCTATTCAGGTCCCAGGTGCAACTCCTCCCACCCATCTAGATCCAGATCTCTCTATTCAGCCCTGGGCTGACTCACCCTGTCTCCTGGAATTCACCAGCCCCTGTCACTCAAACTCCAGACAAGGAATACACAACCTAGCAGAGGCAGGTTTCGATGGTTAGACAAGAAAATACCTACTTTCTAAAAGTGGTATTTTCAAACACAGAATGTTAAAACCAACTTCACTAAAAGATGTATTTTATCATTTTGAGTTCAGGCATACTAAACTCGAATTTCTACCATGTTTCCTGAGTCAGTTAGGATTATAAAATGTAATAATCAAACTGACCATTCTGCCCTATGGGGAACAAACAGGTAGCCTTGCAATAGTGAAAAACGAAAATGGCTGTAATTCACTACTAGGACATGCCACACACCAGGGCATGTCCTACCTTATACTTACAATGCACCCTGTCCTTGGGCCTACCACAGGGATGTCTGATATGAAAAAAGGGAAGGTTTAGGGACTGGCAAGTGGGTACACTTGCCCAGTCAGCATGGGAGTACCAGACTGCACAAAGGCTCTGCAATGGCAAGCCTTAGGCACACTTTAACAGGTTGCTTCTGTGGGTGGCACAACCAGTGCTGCAAGCCCACTAGCAGCATTTGGATTACCAGCCCTGGACACTCCTGGTGCACTGTACTAGGGTCTGACAGGTATACCAAACCAGCCAATCATGGAATCACTAATCCATACATCAATTTACCATAGGGAGCACTTGCACTGTGGCACTGGATAGCAGTGGCACAGTGCCCAAAGCATCTAACACCAGCAAAAACACAAGAGGCAACAGCAAAAAATGGAAGAGAGACCCACACCAAGGTGCCAGGCCTAACAATAGGTATTCAGTCAGTTGTAGACTTAATAAGTCTAAGGCCTGATTGACCCAGAGAGATTGCAAATACAATCCATTGTACTCAAAATACCCCTTCACACTGAAGCTATAGTAACCGTAAACATCAAAAATATAATAATCATTCAAAATTACAATGGGACCAATCAAATGAGAATCTCATATTCATAGCCAGTGGGCAGAATCTCAAGTCGCCACCAAATTTACCCAAAATTAGTTTAATCTTGAAGTAGCCGGAGTTCTCTTACCATAACAATTCCTGTGAGATATTGGGTTATTGGTTAAGTGAGGTGAAACCCTACACAAGCAGCAATCACAATCCATGTCAGGGTCATGTCACAAGAAAACCCCAAATTATCCTGTGCTCAACTCTGATAGCTTCAAAAAGAACGATTGCTGAACAGGATGCTGAAACAATGTCAAACATTCACCCCCAGTACAGAGAGCTGGGTCTAAATCCATCGTTTTATTTCACACCATGCCATTCCAGTTTAGAGCCACCCATATGCAAATCAGTCAGATCATGATGGAGCACGGGCTGGTTAAAGTGACCCACTTCAGCCCAATGACCACAGTACCTTAATTCTGGGTGCAAAGAGATGCAGAGTCCCGTGTTGAGGATGCGTCGTATAGCAGAGGTGATGCGAGGTCTGGACGAGGAGAAGCGCTGGATTTCTGGGAGCTGCGAAGTGCAATGTCAGTGTGTGGCAATGTGTTGCTCAGCCATGGTTCTGATGGGCCGCAGTGGGTGAGGCTATGTCCTTGCGTGGAGATGCATTGTGATGTGGCGGTTGTGATGGGTTGTAATAGGCTATGTGAAATACTTCTATCGGGGAAGTCCACACAGCACAGGCGATGCATCACTTTTGAGGGCAATGCCTCGAGCAGCAGTGGCGATGCGCTCGTTCTGCAGGAGATATGCCACGCCGCAGAAGAGATGAGGCGGTTCTGCTGAATTCACAGAGCGCCGTCGAGACATCAAGAAGCAGCCTTGCCGGTTTTCCTGACAGTGAGAGAAGACCATGTAGTGAGCTTCTATGTACAAATTATACTAGGCATCCCCATTCAACATGGCCCAAATGGCATAACATTAGTTTATATTGTAATTGCTCACTTGTCAACTCCTGGTCCTGATGAGGCCTTTAATTCTAGAAAGGCCAAAATGCGTCGACAAACTATTGGTTTGGAGGCGCCAACTGAAGATGAACTTTCACAATTTTTCTTCATGCTGGGGAAGTGTGTACTTTGGCATAAAAAGACACTACTTGTTTATTTTCCTTGCTAGCTCCAGGTGGAAAATGGACCTTTTGAAGTGTAATTATAAACCCCACTTATCATTTCCAAAAGAATATGGTTGGGACAGGCAAAAAAATGGTCACAGAATGTGTATATGTTTTTTGTGATTATATTTCAATTTGTTTGTAAATAATAATCTTGTTCATCCCCAAATGCATAGTACAAAAATAAATGCACACAGGACTGTGTACAAGGATATATGGTATTTGTGGGCTACTCTAATACATTTAATTTGACACAATTTATTTTTGTGACTGGCAAACAAACACTTGTTATTTTGCATGCATAAGCCAAAGGGATATATTAGTTCCGACGCTCCCCATTACTTTATGATCAGTTCCTTAGCCTAGGAGTTGCAGTGACACTAAGGCACGCCCTGTTTTTGAGCTGAATCCACAGGTTGAGATGGTAGGATACCTTCAGGCCCACGAGTCCAGGACTGTGGTGCTACCACTTGGGAGACCAGCACTCATACATGGCAGAGTACAGGTGCTGAGTTCAAGATTGTTGGAATCCTGTTCTGTCCCTGAGGCTTCTGATCAGGAGGCCAGCCAACTAGCCCTTGGAGTCACTCTGAAGTCTTGGGTTTAGAGATGCAGGTCCAGTCCTACTCACCCAGGCAAGAGGTCAGAAGAGCAGCAGGTCAGCACAACAGGGTAGCAATCATTCATTGCAGAAGTCCAGCAGAGTGGCAGTCCTGTCAGCAGCACAGCAGTATTTCTTCCTGGCACAATCCACGGGTCCAGAAAGTTACTGAAGACAGCCAGGAGACAGAGGCAGATGGGTAGAACTAGAAGGTAAGAGGTGTGAATAGCAGGTGATACAGATGTGAGGATAGATAGCGGAGAGAATGAGGCAAATGGGTTAAAATGGAAAGTAAGAGGTATGAGTAGGAGGTGATACAAAGACAGATGTGAAGATAGAGAGACAACTGAGAGACAGAGGCAGATGGGTAGAACTGGAAGGTAAGAGGTGTGAGAAGGAGGTGATGCAGAGACAGATGTGGAGATAGAGAGACAACTGAGAGACAGAGGCAGATGGATAGAACTTGAAGGTAAGAGGTGTGAGTAGGAGGTGATACAGAGCTAGATGTGGAGATATAGAGACAGTGGGGAGACAGAGGCAGATGGGTAGAACTGGGAGGAAAGAGGTGTGAGTAGGAAGTAATACAGAGACAGATGTGGAGATAGAGAGATACCGGAGAGACAGAGGCAGATGGGTAGAACTGGAAGCTAAGAGGTGTGAGCAGGAGGTGATGCAGAGGCAGATGTGGAGAGACAGACAGCGGAGAGACAGAGGCAGATGGGTAGAACTGGAAGGAAAGAGGTGTGAGTAGGAGGTGATACAGAGACAGATGTGGAGATAGGCAACTGAGAAGCAGAGGCAGATGGGTAGAACTGGAAGGAAAGAGGTGTGCGTAGGAGGTGATACAGAGACAGATGTGGGGATAGAGAGACAGAGGAGAGACAGATGCAGATGGGTAAAACCGGAAGGTAAAATGTGTAAGTAGGAGGTGATACAGAGAAAGACGTGGAGCTAGAGAGACAACTGAGAGACAGAGGCAGATGGGTAGAACTAGAAGGAATGAGATGTGAGTAGGAGGTGATTCAGAAACAGATGTCGAGAGAGAGACAGCGGAGAGACAGAGGCAGATGCACAAGAGAGAGAAAGGTGATAAAGAGACATATTAGGAAAGCAGCTGAGAGTGGGCAACTGAAAAATAGACAGGCGAGAAAAAGAAAGACATGGCTGAGAGGCAGATGCGTGGGACAGTTCAGAGCGACAGTGAGAGGAGGAAGAGAGAGAGAGAGAGACAGGTGTGTGACAGAGAATGATAAGAATCAGACAGATTGATGAGGGAGGTAGCTCAAAGAGGGGGATACAGGTGCGAGTGGGTGATAAAGAGACAGATAGATTTAAAAGAAACATCTGAGAGAGGTGAAGATGAAGAGGTAAGAAATAGATGAGAGATGTAGCGATAGCTCAGGAAGGGAGAGATTGGAGAGAGAGAGGAAATTAAGAGACAGAATGACTAGAAAGAGACAGTTGAAAGAGAAAGTGGGCAGGTAAGAGAGTTAGTGTTGTGATAAAGGGACAGACACCAGAGAGACGGAGGTACAGTCAGAGACAGGTTAGTGATGGGTCATAAAGGGACGAACAGGTGGATAGAGATGAGTAAGTAGTGCGCAGTGGAGGAGTCAGACAGGTGAGAGGGTGATACAGAAAAAGGCTGGACAGACAGCTGTGTGAAAGCGCGAAATGTCAGGGAGAATTGATAAAGGGACAGGTGAGAAAAAGAACTGAGAGACAGAAAGGAAGACAGGAGAAACTGAAAGACATCAGAGGGAGAAAGAAGGGATTGTGATAAAACAGAGACAGGTGAGAAACAGGCAACTATGAGAAGATGGGAGACAGATGAGAAACAGAGAAAGATGATTAGACAGCGACTGATGAGAAAGAGACACCTGCAACAGAGAGAGAGAGATAGAGACAGAGAGAAACAAGAGCGAGAAAGAGAGAGAAAGAGAACCGCGGTACAGCAAACGTTTATGTTGGAAAGGGGAGAACAAAAATGACCAGATGGAGGGGACAGAATAATGTCAGGAGAATGGAAGCGAGGACTGGGGCAGAGAGATGTGAGACGGACTATGTAAGAGAACCTTAGGATAGGACAGGACAGGAGCGATGTGAAGGTCAAAGCAGGGGAAAGAGACATGCAAGGCAGAGAGCAGGCAAGGGAGGAGGGAGAGACTTGAGGATAGAGATGACTGAAGAAGAAGACTAAAGCCTCAGGCGAGAGAAAGGAGGCTCATTGTCCTGCAAAAGGACATTCATAATATGACCAGGTCTGATGGATTGATGGTTGTACTTGGCTTGGCATGGTTGTACTTTGGCATGGCATGATGGACATGAATGCTATGAAATCAGGAACAGGGTCCTGGTCTGGTACTGGTCTGATATACATCCCCCTTTGGCAAAAGTGGTGGGAGCTTGCACTGCCTCTATTCTATACATAATTTGATTAGAGTTTCTTGTGCCTCCTGGGTATCATTCTCCGAACAGAATGATTTTTACTAAACCAGCAGACTGCTCCCCCACTGCCTGTGGGGTGTGTCCCCAGGGCTACGAAATGACCTCCAACTGGAGGCTGTTTGATTTCCAAATTGTGTAGGTAATCCTTTTATTGAATAATTGTTCAACCAGATGTTTCAATTCATACGCTTTTATTTTAATCCTTGTAGAACCACTGTAGTTTATTTTCACTGCAGTTCATTCTTTTAAACACAACATTTTCAATTCTCAATGAATTTCGGCCTTTGTGTGGCTTTCATCTGGGGATGATCTGTAACAACAATTAAATATCCCTTGTTCACCATACATGAAGTTTTCAAAACATAAATAATATAAAGTCTGTCAAACAATATCAAAGCCTGTTATCTTTTAACAACTCGTTGGTTCTGATTAAAACTTTATCTGCATTTACATCTCTGTAGTAATAGTATAACGATTGATTTAGTGATGCTTATCTTATTTCTACATAACTTCTGGTTATTATGATATATCACATTCTATATACGCTTACATGTAAAGGAACTGTTCCGTTGGAATTGCAACAACTGCCATAATGTAATTAAAGGGTCCCAAATAACACATCCTATGAGAGGACATGAGATTAAGTTGAGAGTTAACGCGACTTGTGATACAGCTAACATACTCTACATGCTAAAATGTCCATGTGGCAAAGTATATGTAGGCCAAACGGAACATAAACTTAAAACAAGAATTAATGAACATAAAAGACAGACTTTTCTACAAGGATTAATGAATTGAAACATCTGGTTGAACAATTATTCAATAAAAGGATTACCTACACAATTTGGAAGTCAAACAACCTCCAGTTGGAGGTCATTTCGTAGCCCTGGGGACACACCCCACAGGCAGTGGGGACACATCCCCTTTGGGGCACCGAGGACCAGTCACCCGAGTACAAAGCAAGAAGCCATCTCAGTGGCAGCTCTGAAGAGAGTGCAGGACGGCACGGACGGACGGAGTGGAGGTTTTAACCTACTTCAAGGTCTTTCACTGAAGGTGCTCCCTTGCACTCCCCATAACCCACAAATTACGTCCTTTTTAACGGCGAGCTCTCTAGTGATTTGCCACTTCCTACTTGACTCAGAGAGTGGTTAGTGCATCTTTCACTTTTTACCCCTGTGGCAATTTAACATGAAAGTGCCTCTAGGGAACAAATGGCAGGTGTGAACACCCGCCCCTTTCGCAGTGCATTTCAGACCCCTCCCCCCCCCCCCCCCCCTCAATAATCTACCTTTATTCTGAAGCAAAATAAAGAGCATATGTTACATACAATGATTGGTGAATAGCCTGTGATGATGATTGGCGCACCCTTTGCTCGTTTGATCAACATGCTTTAGCATTCAAATGTACTTAAAAGTGTATCGCGAATAAGTGGTTTGTTTAGCCTGGGGGTGTGCAGGCAACGCTTGATTCTTTATCTCTGTAGGCGATCCCGCATCCTTTTTTTTTTAGTGGCACCCCCTTTTCTTCATCTGCACTGCCTTCCAGTCAGGTTGCTGCAATTTCAGCTCAGCTTTGATGTCCTTGAGTTTCCTTCATTGTTCTTAAGCGATTCACTATTGCTCTTTTGTGGACACAGCTTGTTTCAAAGTCCATGAATAAAGAGGCCTCGAGAACAGATGTTCCTGACTGGATCTCAACATATAGATAGCTTCCAACTTTAGTAACTTGACTTTGCTCTTGAGACCCCTGAAGGATGCCAGGGTGCTCAAATCGGTCTCCAGTCTCTTACAGCTTTGGATGGACCCAACGCTTGGCATATTTCCTCACAGAGCTTGTGGAGAGCTGGAGTTACCCACTACTGGCGATAATGGCGAATGGAACGACATGAGGCCCAGTTTAGGGGTCACTTGATCCGAAATAATGTGACGGATGAGGGGTATATGTATTAAGAAACAAGGGTGCCCAATATTGACAACATAAGCAAAAATATAAGTGCATGATTGAACAGGGTTTTGCTTTCATATTTGTTCAGTTTCTATTCAAACATAAATTGCATGAACCCGCATTTTCCTACTATGGTCTACTATTTGATTAAGGTCAACTCTGTTCAATCATGTACTTATATTCGCCGGGAGCCCTTCATATGTACCTTGAATAATTTTGAATTTGATTTAACATATATGATTATTTAGGGACGCATTTTTAATATATGTACCTTGCATTATTCTTATAGATTCCTCTTGCTCACACCACTTGTCCTGATGAAGATCTCAAACTACAGAGATCGAAATGCCGATACAACAAAAAACTTGTTCACTGTTAAAAATTATTGCCGCGCGGGGTAAGCCTGGGGCATGGGTGAAGATATGGGGCCCCTGGAACGCCTACCGCGGGGGTATTTGCGAGCCGCCGTCGTTGCCTCCCACTTCACCAGCTCCATCCCCCTAGTTGACCCCTTCCCTTAGCCCCGGGCACATTGTTCTCCCAGTCCCGGATCTGTTTCCCTTCCCCTCTCTGGATTTCTTTGGATGGTTGGGGTCCCCCACTGGAGGAGCACGTGTCGTCATTTTCGATCGCGGGTTGCCTTGCGGGTGTGGTTTTATGTTGTTGTGTTGTATAAAACGAAACCGTATTGTGGGCTCAGAGTCATGTGGCCTACGTTGTTGATACCTCCTCTTTATCGTCTCTGCAAAGTCAGGTGCCTTATTGTATGTATGTCATTTGCTTCTGTCACTTTAGCGGCCGGCCGGAAGGTTGTAGGCCCATACTTGTATATACTTGAGATTGCAATAAACGGTTTCAACAAAAAAAAAAAAAAAAAAAAAAAAATGATTGCCAGGAATTTTTGCTTATGTTGTTAAAGTGATGTATATATTTTTAAATGTCACCTTCACCTGTCACATCACACTCTTTTTCACTTTTTTTGTGAGCACGTGAACTATATTTTGAAAGTTTGGATATAATATTTATAAATAAATTATTTATTATGTCAATGCCCACCTGTGTCCCTTTGTACAATTATACATTGTTTACTTTTGCTCCCTCTGGCATTTATTTAATAATATTCCACATGCCATAGGCTAAGTGATTAACACTTTCTCAAATCAACAGCTCCTGCTTGTTTAGGACCTTTTGGCCTTATAGGGACCATTGTTACCTCATAATACGGATGAGGGGTATAGGCTCCAGCTTTGTTGCTGTTTATCAAGCTAAGGTACATTCCAAATGTTCATCCCGCTATGGTCTGATCTTTGAAGCACCACTATTTTATCTGATTTCTCCCTTTCCCATTCAACAATGAAAGTGTTGTGTTGCCTTGTAGCACCTCACAACATCTGGGAAGTCCAGCTTGTCTTCCTTTATTTGGTGACGTACAAAGCAGGTACTTAGCAGTTCTGGGCTTCTCCCGCCCTATAAAATCATCTATCCCTTTTTGAAATTTGTTTAATCATGGATACAGCTATGGAGTGTGTTTGGAATAGAAACCAAATCTTAGGTAGAGTGGCCATCTTGATCTCTACCAGCCTTCTGATCCCTTAGCACCCCCTGCATCCCACTTCTGTAGGTCTTTTTCAAAACCTGCAAGAGTGGCCCGTAATTTGCTGGGAATAACCTTTCCAACATGAGAGTAATGCTCACTCTCAAGTATGGGGCCGCTGCCCACTGAAATGGAACACAAGCCCTTAGGATGAGGCCCTGGTTCTCTATCACCAATACTTTCTGCACTTGTAACGTCTGCACTACTATCTTTAAATCCTACTACCTCGAGTTCCTCCATTGATGGTGGTGTGGAGTAGAGTGGAGAGGAACCCCAAAACCTCCCACTCGACCTATATTACTTTTATGTGGGCTGACAACAGCTCTATGGGGCTATCCACAATTGTGGATTACAAAAAGGGGGGACAGAGAGGGGCTATTTCCGTACTCAGGGGAACGGGAGGTCCAGCAGGAAAAGGTGCCCCTGGGGTATGCAAACTCACAAAGGAAGTTTCCGCTGTTCCTCGAAATTGAAAGAAGGGAGAAGAGTCAGGTGGAAGGCTAGAACCAATTGTATCCACTTTGTATTGGGAATTGGTAATCCATTTGTCGGATAATAATGCCCTCACACACCCTTGCAGGTGTCATGCTTCATCATATGGGCTGCTCCTCGTCAGGCCGGCGGTGCAATGCCCGACGGGCTCCCTTTGTAAGGGGCACTTTGTCGGAGATCTTCAATCCGACTGCCGTATGGTGAAGTGCGGGTGAGGGGGCCTAAGTGGTGTAGATGTGGCTAAGTGGTTTAAAACAGGGTTTAGAGTGCCAGCTGGGAATCAATTTTATTCTTGGGGCCTCCTTCCCTGATTAAAAACGTGAAAGTGTGGCACTCAACGGAGTATAATGTCTCATATGTGAGTGAACTAAAAAATGGTCAACAAGATCTCCGACAAAGTGCCCCTTACAAAGGGAGCCCGTCGGGCATTGCACCGCCGGCCTGACGAGGAGCAGCCCATATGATGAAGCATGACACCTGCAAGGGTGTGTGAGGGCATTATTATCCGACAAATGGATTACCAATTCCCAATACAAAGTGGATACAATTGGTTCTAGCCTTCCACCTGACTCTTCTCCCTTCTTTCAATTTCGAGGAACAGCGGAAACTTCCTTTGTGAGTTTGCATACCCCAGGGGCACCTTTTCCTGCTGGACCTCCCGTTCCCCTGAGTACGGAAATAGCCCCTCTCTGTCCCCCCTTTTTGTAATCCATGCTTTGCACGGCCTAAACACCCGTGGGACCCCGACCGGTGGGTAAGATCTGTTCTATCCCCCATATTTCGACATTACTATTATCTTTTAATTTTATACCTCTATCTCAATTCCACCCATCCACACATGGAGGGCCAGGGCTTGAGCTATGGTGACGACCATGCAGCGGAAATACTTAGGACCCCCTCTATTCTGGGTCTTGATTACGAGACTGCCACAGGAAGCCAATCGGCCGATTGGCAATCATTATCAGACATGAAACGAGAGTGGGTACGGATTACATTACATGGTGCCCTGATGACGGAATACTTTAGGGCCAATATTTCACCTAATGGCCTTATTGTAAAAAATTTCCCCAGGATCTTCTGGGAGGATGGGCAATTCAAAGTTGAATGGTCCCAAATCTCCTGGAAGTGTACAAGAGATCTCCTCATCCTCATTGTTAACACAGCCAAAAGACTAGCGGACGAGCTACTGGTACGGATTCAAGCAGCGGAAAGCACGTTGAAACAATCCAATCCTGGCTCAAGTTTCAAGTCCAAACTGACCGAACTCAATAACGAGATCGCTGAACATAAAGAGTATCTGATGAAACAAAAAGTTGCAAAGTTACAAAAGGATATTAAACGCTTTGAGAAAGAGAAAGTATACCCATATCTTAAAGCCGATTATGTCCCATCCAACACCAACTACTCATCAGATACTGATACCAACTCTTCCAGAAGAGGGTCTTCAACCAACAGTGACTCTAGCATCGAATACTCAAGACCTAATCAATACAGAGGGAAGAAGGGCAGACAAGGATATAATACCTTTCCTCCGCCTATGTACCAAGGACCGCCCTTCTGGCCATACCCTATGTACCAGCAAGGCCCCCCACAATTTGGACAACACTGCCCACCCCCATTTGTACCCCAAGGCATGAGCCAGCCTTTTTTAGGCAGAGGTTGGGGCAGAGGGCGAGGGCGAAGAAGAGGGTCCTCGCAGGAAGGGAAAAGAGTACAGTGGGAAGAACCTCCCCAACGAGGGATGGAGACCAGGAGCCACAGCAACAAGAAACAAACCTAGTCGTGAATCTATCGTCCAGGCAATTGACCCAGACAGAAGATGACGTCCTCCAAAAAGGACTAGGTTTTGTCCCCACTCCCAGAGTTGATCCATTCATGCAGATCTGTGAATTACACCAATTTTTTCGCAAGATCCGCCTCAGATTTTACTTTGAAGGAAAAGAAAGGATACCCGAAACGGATTCGGGTCTTCGTAATCCTTCTACTTTCACCCCACATGCGGGGATGGTACCAAATGAAGTCCTGACTTACGAACAGGCAGTCCTTAAGGAAGTGAAAACAATCCAAGGACGCCAGATCTTCAATAACATCAGCAACAAAGAAAGACTGGCTATTGAGACATTGGCCAATGACCCAAGTATCACCATCAAACAAGCCGACAAGGGTGGGGCCACTGTCATAATGAATACAACAGATTATGACACTGAATGCCTACGACAATTGGGGGATAGGAAATACTACACTCCTATTTCCATAAATCCTACAGAACGTCTGAAAAAATCCATTACCAGCCTGGTAGATTCAGCCGAAAGCCAAGGATGGCTAAGCGAGAATGAGGCTTCCTTTCTCATTAAAAAAGAACCTAAAACCCCCTACTTTTACGTTTTACCCAAAATCCATAAGGGGGTCACACCAGTACCGGGTCGGCCCATAGTGTCAGGCATTGATTCCATTCTTGAACCCCTTTCGCAGTTTTGCGACCATTTCCTACAACCCGTGGTTAAAGATACCCCGTCATACATACAGGATACAACTGATGTACTACGCCTACTTGACCAGATTCAGGGGACGGATGACATCAACTTCCTCATTACCCTAGATGTTGTGGCCCTCTACACGAACATCCCCCAAAGGGCCACACTGGGGGTTATTGAGGAAGTTCTGAATGCAATCCCTTGGGAGCCACTCACCCCTCCATCTTTCATCACAGCCTGCGCTACACTAGCACTAACTGAAAACTTTTTTGAGTTCAAGGGCAAGCTCTATCACCAGACGCAAGGTACTTCCATGGGGAGTACCTTTGCTCCTAGTGTAGCCTGTTTGTATATGGCTTCCTTTGAGGGGGAACACATCTTCTGTAACACCAATCCATATCGCGATAACATCCGCCTATGGAAGCGCTTTATCGATGGCGGCAGCCCATATGATGAAGCATGACACCTGCAAGGGTGTGTGAGGGCATTATTATCCGACAAATGGATTACCAATTCCCAATACAAAGTGGATACAATTGGTTCTAGCCTTCCACCTGACTCTTCTCCCTTCTTTCAATTTCGAGGAACAGCGGAAACTTCCTTTGTGAGTTTGCTATCCACAATTGTAACATGACAGACTTACAATTTCTATGTCTTTTTATTGTTTTTTTTTTGTTTAATTAGTCCATCATATTTTTTTTCCATTTGTGTTAACATACAAAAGAGGTAAAAATGCATATTTATTTTTAAATAATAAAAACGTTTTTTCCACATAATTTCAATTTTTTTAAATTTTTATCAGTTGTAACGAATCGACATTTGACCTAAATGTTTGATACGTAACCAGCAACACAGCCACGGAGACTGTTTTCGATGTGTATTTACTGTGACTTTTTAAGTGTGTGCGATCTAGGTGGGGCATTGAATATGCATGATGAGAGAGTGAGAAGGTATGATGGCATGTTAGGTTAGTATGCAAGTGTGGTCAATAGTTAGGGGCTGTGCAATCAAAATTAAATTGTATCGGTACTATTGCCTGTGATGGAAAACAACACAAATTTCGATTTGTTACAACTAATAAAATTGTTAAAAATGTGAAATAATGTGGAAAAAAACTTTTTTACTATATAAAAAAATGTCTTTTTCACTCATTTGTGTTTTGACACAAATGGAAAAATAAATTATGGAATAATTAAATAAAATAAAACAATAAAAAGACATAGAAATTGTTAGTCCGTCATGTTACAATTGTGGATAGCCCCATAGAGCTGTTGTCAGCCCACATAAAAGTAATATAGGCCTAGTGGGAGTTTTCTAGATTTTCTATTGTTTGTTTTCCCGTTCTCCCAGACCTAAAAGTAATTTCCTGGGGGTACCTTTGGATATTGGTGGAGTGGAGAGGATCAATTGTTGATATCAAGAAATCATTATAGGTGTCTACTGATTTGCATCCCTTGATATGTGGATTTCTAAAATGTGTTCAGCAAATGGTTCCATGTTAGGACTCTTTGAAGCCTCCATTAGTTACCGTCTTTTTTAGATTTGTCTTTATTAGAGTTTTATGTTTGAAATATATTTAGTTGCTAGCAGACCGATCTGCTCATGTTTTCTTTTTCAGAACAGAGGACAGTCAGCAAATAATAGCAAAACAATTAAATACGGCCAACGAAATAAAAGAGACAATTAAAAATATATTACAAAACAAATCGAATTGGTCTGGCTTTAATGTGCTAACACATGCAAACACAGGCTTGCAGAAATTCAGTTACAGTGTGTGCCATATCTCTGTGAATCAGGCCTTTTTCTGTGGCTCCTCTGCTGGTGCCCCGTTTTTTATTCCTCGCGCTTGGTGTGCCGCATTGCACTAGGACTGAAAGATTAGGGATTAAAAACAACAGGATGAATAAAAAGAATGGTGCATCAGCCAAGAAGGCATGTCCATTTTAATAGAGTCCAGTCTGAGACTAAGTTAAGGAGAACAGTGTCCAAACAGGTATAACTTGAAATACCATCAATGACAATGAACCACGCACACCTGATTTATTCAGCTACTCAATGTTAATCGGTTGGTTGATTTCGTGGGCGTGCTTGGAGGTGTCGTCCTCTAAACCAAGACGTGGAGAAATCACTAAAGTTGCACTGCCCTTTGCGGGAAATGTCCATCCTTAGGCACAGCCATAAGGAGGGACATTTCCCGCAAAGGGCAGTGAAACTTTAGTGATAACTTGAAATACATTTGTCCGATACAGAAGCGTATCATTAAGACAGATGTTGTGACCTATTTTGGTCGCTGTCAGACAACAGTATTGTATCAGAGCAAACCGTAATCACTTATAATGAACATTGTGACATATATGACAGTAAAATACATAACACCAAATCAACCCATAAAACGAAAAGATGTCAAACCCCAGTTAAAGACCATCTATTCTACTCTACTTCACTTATGTTTTATGCAGCATTTCCCAAGAATATCCTGAAATGTATCATGTTGTTGCGTATCTTAGAAACATGTATAAACATGCCCCACTATGTTTTAATAACTCAAGTTAATACTCCTATGTGATAACAGATCAGGGGTGGCATCTAGTAACCTGAGTAACATACTATCAGAGGATAGCATCCCTCTAGGTACATACATAGGGCACACTATAATCAGCTCTCTAAGTAGTCTATCATCACTTTTGGCAGCCACTAGGACCACGTGCCAGGAAAATTGGTGAGCCTTCTAACTAAGAAAGCTTTTCTGACCCCACTGCCCAAAAATAATCACCTCTTAGCCAACATTCCACTTCTTTTTCTTCAAATAGTTTTATTTCTCTGAATGAAGGGAACATAACAGAAACAAAACAAAAACAACCACTGCCTACCTATAAAAGACACGTTGATTTGCATATTCCTGGGTCTGGTGTCAGAGCTCCGTCCATCATCTCCTTGTGTTTGCTTTGTACGCCCTAAGATGGCAGGGTATGCCCAGACGTGGGTCCCTTGCTCACTTTGCCTCTGGATTCAAGCTAGCCTGGCTGATGAGGGGTGTCCCAGGATTCTTGTTTCTGGTCCAGAGAAGACCTGGCTTGGCAGTTCGAGCTGCACTGTCCCCATGAGTCACAGGGTCAAGACTGATTTGCATACTGTCCATATGAGAACCCATAGCGCCAGTCTTCAGTCTGGGTTGGCGATAATGTTTTGACAGCCAGCCGTGTTGGTCACTTTGAGATGGAGGGTCCCTAGATCTCATAGAACAAATGCAAATGGTCTTTGATCCTGAGCTAAGTGCTGCAGCCCTATGGTCAGACTCTTAACTCTTTAACAATTGTAACATTTTAAGGACTTTTAAAAAACTGTATTATTCAATAGAATGGCCTTACTTGTTTGAAGTATTGACACGATTCGGTTTCGGTCTGCGATTCCGACAATGGGTGGCATTGCTCTACACCGCCCTACTAGGCCAAGTCCGTGTTAACAATCACACATCACGTGTATTTGCCCTAAGGAGAGGGACCAGGCAGGGATGCCCCCTGTCCCCCCTTCTCTTTGCATTAACCCTGGAGCCCCTGGCGCACTGGATAAGGCGGGATGTCTCGATAAGGGGACTGGGATGGAGTGATGATAGAGAGGACAAAATATCGTTATACCCTGATGATATCTTGATCTATTTAGCATCTTCTCGAGCCTCGATCAATAGTTTGTTTAATGTAATTACCAATTTTGGCAAATACTCAGGATATACCATTTACTGGTCCAAATCAGTATTATATGTCCTACACAGCCCTCCGCCCGACTACCTCGCGACTATACCATAGAATTGGCCACCGAAGGTTTTAAGTACCTGGGCATCTATATTACAACAGATCCCAAAAAGTTCTACGATTATAATCCCTTAAACGCTTGCAAGAGGATGTTAAACATTGGAGGTCGTTGCCACTCTCCCTTATTTAAAATGTTTGCACTGCCCAGATTCTCATATATACTTCAAAACTGCCCATTCCCCCTCGTTGACACGTATTTTACCACTATCGAAGGAGAACTCCGTTCATTACTATGGGACGGAAAAGCGTCTCGTATTGCCCTCCGGAAGGTAACAAAGGGGTGGTACGATGGAGGGATTGCCCTACCAGACCTACGTCTAGACTATTGGGCCTCGCAACTGGTGGCTACTAAACACTGGATTAATGGATCTCCGTCAAACCCGGCATTCCACCTAGAACAATACCAAACAGGGCGGGAGGGCTATTTGGGTGCTCTATATAGCATGGTTCGAAGAGATCGCTATCTGGGACCCATGGCGCAAACGGTTGCCATTTGGCATAAAGCTACTAGGCGCCTGGGATGGGCGAATAAATTCACGAAAGCTACACCGCTGTGGTCTTCTCAACGGCTGGGATCGCTTTGTAATCATGCAGGGTTTGATAAATGGGACACCATCGGCATAGCTAACATAGGAGACTTGATCGGTAAGGGAAAGCTCCTCACATTTAAAGAATTACAGACTAAATATGACTTAGCTCCAGGTGAGGTCTTCCGGTAACTACAGATCAGACACGCCCTTGTCACTTGCGTTCCAGACCTGTCTTCCTTACCGGACTCCTCCCCTCTGGAGGACTGCCTGCTCTTGGAAACGCTCTTGAAGGGGGTTGTTTCCGGTACCTATCGCAAACTCTTTCCACGTTCTCCGAGAATGCTGGCAATTGGATTTTGGGCCCCTACCCGACGAAGAGTGGCAAACTGCATTAATGTCCCCAAGAGAAACTGCAATAAACCATCGCTTTCGCCTCATACAATTGAAAATACTTCTCCGGAGTACTCTTGGCCAAAATAGGACACCGAAAAGATGCGCAATGCCTTAGAGTTTGTGGCCAAGACAGTATGTTTTATCACATCCTATGGAACTGTCCCGTCATACGCCCCCTATGGGACAGTGCTACCACTAAAATGAGAAACACACTGAGTAAACCCATTTAGTTGTCACCACAAATGGGGAACCTGAATATCTGGGAGGCCACCGACCTGACAAAGCTAGAGCAACAATGGGTAGCATTGGGATACATACTCATGAAGCGAGCTATTGCAATGTACTGGGGATCCGTCACGCGGCCTCTAACGGTGGGGTGGGTGGCGTAAATGGATCGTTGCATGATTGCAGATAAGGAGGTCTACAAACAGTGGGGCTGCCCCAAAGAATGGGATAGGAAATGGGGTAAGTGGAACGCCTACAGAGGGGAAATCTGTACCTCGCCATCAGAGGATATGGAGATGAGGAACACTCGAAATAGGGAACTGCTGAACTTTTAACTGTTTGTCATTTATGAATATCGCATGGTGCCTGTGGGGTATATCACCATTCTCACAATAGATATGGTAATGAGGGGACACTGTAACAGTAAAACCTCCAACTCTTCTAATTATTGTGTGCTATATATAAAGTGGCGCTCTGATATACGGAAACCACACTTGAATGTGATATTGTATTGATGAATCTGTGCCTTAATTCTAATAAAAATGTATTTAAAAAAAAAAAACTGTATTGAATTTGTTGTGTTTATATCTCATGTCGCCGATTCCTCTCACACTCGGCCCAGGCCCCAGTTACATCCTGGTGTTAACGCCTACCCGGGTGCCCAATCACGTAGGAGTGGGAGGGAGCCAAGGCTGCTGCTGACCATTTAATGCCGTTTGCAGCACGAGAGCACAGCGGGCACTCGCAGCGGGCACGCAGGCGGTGCGCTGAAGGCGTGCCAAAGGCAAGCCCGTCTGCAGACGTCAGGGCCAGGAGCCAGTTATAATACCCAAATGACAGCCTACTCCCCAGCTGAGCTTAAACAGCTTCACTCAGACAAGCTCATACCCAATCCCTCCACTTGCACCAGCCTGATCAAGCATGGGATCATGGTAACCAGAACATCTTTTCCTGAAATACTATGCCCTATCCATAGTGCAGCCCCCCCCCCCCCTCAGTCACAAGAGGGAAATTGAGCTCAGAGGCTATCCATCTTTTATTTAAATACCCGCTCATGGTAGAGCATCGATTAGACATATTTATTCTACTTAGGTTTGTGCAGCCTGACATTCTCCTGCTGACAGAAACATGGCTCTCTCAGGATTCCTCCCCTGACATCCTTACAGCCCTACTCAAGGATTACTGCATCCTTCAAGCCAACCACCCTCAGTGGAAAGTGGGCGGAGGAGTAGCCGCCATAATACACTATGATCGGAAATGTACTACTTTAACGCTGCTGGATCTACCGTTAGTAGATAACCTTGTTGTTAAACTAGAATCCGATGCAGCCCCCCTGATCACCCAAGACTTTTGGCTGAGGCAGATGGGGAAGGGGATTGGCGCAATTCCTTTGGCCAAAAGTATGGGCCCCAAGGGTTGTAGGTACCCCCTGTTAGGACTAGCTCCGTTTTGTCCGGATTGAGCTTCAGGTGATTGCTATTCATCCACCCGCTAATGAATAGCATGGTGGACTGAAAATCACGGACCAAGTCGGAGGAGTTGCTGATGGGGAATATTAGTTGCCAGTCATCAGCATAGTTGAAAGTGCAGACTTTCCTCTCTTTCAAGGACCGAATCAATGGGAGGAGATAGAGGTTGAACAGGAGGGGGGAAAGTGAGGAGCCCTGCGGGACTCCACATGTAGTCCTCAATTTAGGAGCTGTGAACTGAGCAATGCGAACCGACTGAGAGCGGTTTTCTAAGAAGGAACTGATCCAACCCAAGACTTGTCCCTGGATCCCCGCATCTCTGACACGGTCAACCAGTATACCATGGTCAACCGTTTCAAACGCCGCGGAGAGATCAAGCAGTACCAGGGCCTGCGGGGAGCCCCTATCGGCCTCCCTATGGAGAGTGTCCAATACTATCAGTATTACAGCCTCTGTGGAATGTGCTGGGCGGAACCCTGCATAATGGGGGTCAAGGTATTCAGAATCTTCCAAGAATACAGAGAGGCATCTAGTCGCGTAAGCCTCCAAGACCTTGGCCATGTATGGAAGTAGAGAGATTGGATGGTAATTTTTCAGAGTTTGAGGGTCAGCTCCTAATTTCTTCAGGAGAGGGACAACGTTGCCTCCTTGAAGGTTTCAGGGACAAGGCCTTGGGACAGTGACTCCCTCAGAAGAGATAGAGCTGGACTGGGAGGGCAGCAGTCCCTGGGTAAACCTGATTTTACTTTGGATAGGAGATCCAAGAATGTCTGGTTGCTAATTGTAGGGAATTGCTTTTTTGGTATAATGGGACTAGCCTCAGGGTATGGGCATGCCGGAATGCTGGCCTTAATTGTTGTGATGTTGTCAATGAAGAAGGTATTCAGGGAGTTACATAGGGTTTGAGAGGGAGTGGATTTGATTGTAACTCTGTCAGGATTGGACAACTCGTTGACAATTGAGAAAATCTCCATGGACCTATTGGTTGCAGTCAAGATTTTAGAGGAAAAGAAGTCTGCTTTGGTGGTCACAATAGCTTTTTTATTGGTTTTTATAGCATCTAAATAGGTCCTTTTGTCCTCAGATAGGTAGTTGTGTCTCCACTTCCTTCCAAGTTGCTGCAGAGCTACTTTTTGGGCTTATAGGTCGGTGGAGAACCATCTCTGAGCTTCATGATGTCGGGCAAGGTGTGCTTTCCTGAGGGGTGCATGTTTGTTGCTAGCTGCTGATGGCTATGCTGTTAAATTTCCAACGCTATGATTGATAGAGGGTTGATTGGGTGTAATTGAGTTAGCCAGTGTATTGAGGAATAGAGATTTGTTGATTTTGTTCCAGTTCCTTGCTGTTCCTCCTTCAAAGGTGGGGGTTTTGGCCCTGGTAATGTTATTGATGGTAAATTTAATTAAATAGTGATCTGACCAAGTGCAGGGTGTGACTGACATGGCGGACGCGACGAGGTTGGTTGTCCAAACCTGGTCAAGTGTGTGCCCTTAGATATGTGTAGCAGAGGACACCTGCTGAGTAAGATTTAACCCCGTAAGTAGTTTGGATAGTTCAGTAGATTGAGGGCCTCCTGATGTGTTGTTAGTGCAGTAGTTAACATCACTGATCAGCAAGAGTTTTGCATGATCAGTTATTAAGTGAGCTACCTGTTCGCCCAAAGATTGTGGTAATAGCGGCATGCTATGAGGGGGCCCATAGAGCAAAACACATTATGTGCCATGCTGACTACGCTAGTTCCCTATACTTTGGCATCTCACTATACCTAACCAAACGTTTGCAACTGGTACAGAACCAAGCAGCGAGACTGATTTTTCAGCAACCTAGGCAACATCACGTCACCCCCCTCATGAGGAAGCTGCACTGGTTCCCTTTCACGCAGCGATGCGCCTTCAATGTATGCTGTCTCCTGTTTAAATCTCTGAATGGAGGGAGCCCTAAATTTGTGGATAGCCTTACTCAGAGGCACTTACCTATGCGCAACTTGGTTCGGCCCACAATCACCTACTGGCAACTCCCTCCTTTAAACTTAAGTGCCTGGGTGGTGCTAAGTTTGCCGTCCTAGCTCCAAGACTTTGGAACTCCCTCCCCTCCGAAATCTGATCCTGCACCGACCTCCTCAGCTTCAGGAGGCTCCTCAAGACCTGGCTGTTTAGACAAGCTTACGAGTAACCACCTAGGGCTCCGGTACCTCTCAGAGTAGCGCTATGAAACCAATCCGGTGTAGGTGCACTTTACAAATAGTTTTTTAACATAACATAACATATAGACAAGCATTTTGTGTGCTGCTGTCGTGGCATAGAGACAATCCTCTCTTCATGTGTTGGTAGGGAGCAGTCTTCCATTTCCTGAGGGCACATAGTTTCATTATTGCAAGGGCCAAAGCTGTCCATCTTCTCTTATGCACGGTCATTCCTAGGACGTCTTGGGTATCATGTGGGTATGCTAGTTCCAGTGAGGGAGCGATGGTTCAGTCTCTTGCTCTGTTGATGGTGCTTCATATTTGTCGCCAGTAGGATTGTATGCTTGAGGATATGTAGTATGTCTCGTGACATCTGTTTGCATCACCAGCGTAGGGACATTTTTGTTCTATACAGATGGTAAGATTGTAATTGCAACCACTTGTCGGTCAGAAGTAATAAATGATTCAAAACATAAGTAAACCCAAGTCCAAGCCTTGTTAGGTAACAGCACACTACACAGACACCTGAGAAAAACAGCTGCAAGTAAAGCACACCCACGCCAGCCATGTATATAGTCACTTAACTTTTTCACTTCTCTGCTTGTCTTCCAGCGCCAGTGCCTTGTCAATCTTGTTAAATCTATCACCATAGCCCTGGTTGGCACTCCCTATTGTTGCCATGATGGTTATATTTTGGTACCCTCCACCACCCACCATGTTCTCTTAACCCTAACCTATGTACCCTGTTGTTACTTATATGTCTCACCAGCTGTGATTGGCAATGCCATGTGTTAAATAGTACAACTTCATATGAATGACGTTGAGAAGAAGATGTTTTTCATGGATATTTATTTTCTATGTACAGGTTCAATACAGCTCATCCACCCAACTGCCTCTGGCTCCTCACAACCTCATGACAATTCTACATGAAGTCAGAGCAGTCTAGCACACATAGATGTCACAGAAATACATGAGCATGAACAGCAAAAGATGTCAAAGAAATATATGAGCCAGTTTAGTAAAACACATTATAACACATCTCCTTCCGTCATACCAAAACATAAGTAGCAACAGAACAGCTAAATTACATGACCCTTCAAATATATAGGTTCCCATAAGTGTGAGAACAATAAAAAAAATAGTACCTAAGTAACATAGTCCTTCAAATATGAAGGTTCATGTATATCCCTCTTAGGCCTATTCGTACCATCCACTTTACCACTCTCACCAATGTTATTGAACTCACTTCGTTCATGAGTAGAATTGCCACACACCGCAACCCTGCTGAGGTTCCAAACTTTGTGATCAGAGGTCCTGATAGCATTGCCAAGGACCTTGACCACCTTAATAGGCTTCAAAAATTTAAACCCAGTATTACCAAAACCAGGTTTCTTAATTCTTACCAAATCACCAACCTTTACCTTAGTGGATTTAACAGCATGTCTCACATCAAAGTTTTCTTTGCTTTTTAAACAAACATGATCCTCCTTACTCTTCCAAGAACTTAAGTCAGGAGTCACACCTTTGTCCACCAGAAATTTGTTGACCCATGGAGGTTCTAGAAAAGTATCAGGTTGCCTCCCACAAAATAAAAGAAAAGGAGACTTGCCAGTAGTAGAATGTGGTGCAAAACGGAAAACACAAACTCTCTTAGAAACTTCCTCCTTCCAGTTAAGACAATTTTGTTTTGCTAATGAAATGGTATCCTTTATTACCCTGTTGAATCTCTCAATGGTCCCATTGGACTCGGGATGATAAAGAGCAGCTTTCTTCTGGACAATACCACAATTAATAAGAAATTCCTCCATTTCCTTGGACACCAGCTGCACCCCATTATCAGTTAGAAGAGTCTCTGGTATGCCCTCCCTAGAGATTATACCTTTCAAAAAATCAATAACTGTTTTAGTGTTGGTGTTTTTCACAAAAGAAATTTCAGGCCACCTAGAAAATAAATCCATCACAACAATGACAAAAGTATCAGAACCATCCCCATGCACAGGACCCAATATGTCCAGAGCAATGTCCTTCCACGGACCACTAGGACGTGATCTCTTCACCATCGGTTGAGTTCTGATCTTCAACGATTTTTCACTTAGGGAGCACTGAACACATTCCCTAACTAACCTTTCAATTTGAATATCCATCCCAGGCCACCAATAGGTGGAACGTATCCTCTCCTTAGTTTTAGAAATGCCCAGGTGTGCCTCATGAGCTAGATCTAACAACTCTTTCCTCAAAGACACAGGCGGAACAAGTCTATGACCTCTCCATAACATTCCTTGACAATCAGATAACTGGTCTTTCACTGACCAAAAATCTTTTACCAACAGCCCCCCTTGTTCCTTGTACTGCCACCCAACACGAATAAGATCCAATACGTCTTGAATTATTCGATCCTCACGACAAGCAGCAGACCACTGATCTTTGGAAATGACTTTATAATCAATACCACACACAAAATCATGAGGTCGACCAAAACTTGGATCATCATGACCATCAGAGGGGTTAAAAGGAACTAATCTCGAGAGAGTGTCAGCAACGAAATTTTCTGAGCCAGGAACATGTTTCACTGTAAAATCAAAACCCTGTAATCCAACTATCCACTTAGATATTCTTGGGGAAATAGAGTCAATTCCTTTGTTAGACAACACCTCACACAATGGTTTATGGTCTGTCCTCACCACAAACGAATTTCCCCAAAGAAATATTTTAAACTTCTTAATGGCCCAAGAAACAGCAAGCGCCTCTCTCTCAATGACCGAGTATCTAGACTCCGCCCCTTTCAAACTTCTAGAAATGAACATTATGGGGTTATCAGGGTCAACACCCCCTTGATACAAAACAGCACCTAAGCCTTTAAGACTCGCATCCGTAGAGATAATAGAAGATTTAGAGGGATCAAAATTCCTCAGCTTGGGAGCAGCTTGCAATTTGCCTTTCAACTCAACAAACTCATTTTCACACGACTGATCCCACAAGAATTTGACCCCTTTCTTGAGTAAGCTTCTCATATTGAAAGTGACCTCTGCAAAATTCTTAATGAACTTATTGTAATACTCCGCCATTCCCAGAAAACGCATGAGCTCTTCCTTCGATGACGGTGGAGTCAGATCCCTGATGGTATTAACTAGTTCAGCTGTAGGAGTAACACCATCAGCAGTAATAGTGTGACCCAGATAGTCAATCCTATCTAACCCAAATTTACATTTCTCACACTTGATGGTAAGGTTGTGATTAGAGAGACTATTAAGGACAGAACGAACTCTCGTCCCATGTTCCGTTTCATCACACCCATACACTAAAATATCGTCCTGATAGACACAAACTCCAGGTATACCAACTAGCACCCTTTCCATAACCCTTTGAAAAACAGAGGCAGCTGATACGAGCCCAAAGGGGAGCCTCACAAACCTAAATGTTCCAAAAGGTGTCACGAAAGCAGTCAAATCCCTTGAAGATTGGTCCAACATGATCTGATGATAAGCAGACGTTAAATCAATTGTACTGAAAACCTTGGCACCACGCACCATGCTTAACAGTTCAGATATATTAGGTAATGGGTATTTATCCACAAGTACACACTTATTGAGTTGTCTGAGGTCCACACATAACCTCAGAGAACATTCCGATTTTCTAGCGGCCACAACCGGAGCCAACCAGGAAGTCCCTTCCACCTCTTCAATGATACCTTGTGACTTCAGTTTTTCTAATTCTTTCAACATCTCATCCTTGACACTAAAAGGCACATTACGTACCTTACTGGATATAGGAATGGAACCCGGCACTAATTTTATCTTGTGGCTATATTCTTTCAAACACCCAAGCTGATCACCAAACACACGTGGGAACTCCTCCATGAGTTGAGACTGCAGTGACCAAGTTTGATTTACAGATCTCACTACCTTCCTTCCTTTGAGGATTATGGAAGGAGTGCTATTAGGATCCAACATAACCTCCAAATCTTTTTGATGCCACCAACTAATGATGCTATCACCCTTTTTAGATACATAAACCTTCCCAGAAGTGTAGCGATCTTCATATTCTATGAGTCCAATGAAATACCCTCTTAACTCAATAGGATCACCACCATACGCAGTAGGATATATGTCTGCTTTTAGCAATTTCACATTCTGACCCAAACAATCATCAAAAAATTTTGAAGAAACAATTGTGATCTTAGCGCCAGAATCAAATAAAACTTTTGTTCTTTTACCCTCTACAAGAATATAATCTAAAGGTCCATCACCTCCTATCTGGACCACAATTTGACCACATTCAAAATCATGTTGATCACAAGAGTTTTCATGGTTTATTTCATGAATGCTTTGCTTGGCAGACTTGATTTTACAAGCCACAACAAAATGCCCTCTTTTTTTGCAATAACTGCAAACAGCATTTAATGCCGGGCAAGATTTGTCATTAGCCCAGTGACCAGTTTTGTTACAACGGTAACATCTATTGCTCTTATCAAAATGTATACGAGGTTTCTGTAACTGTTTACCTTTAGTTTGAAACTTTGTCTTAAAGTCTTTGGATTTAGTATCAGGAACAGAACTTGTTTCTGTGTTAACCAATGAGACATCTTTGTTAAGGTCTTTTTTGATTTCTTTTACGCATTCAACGGAATGTTCGATTCTCTTAGCCACAACAAGAACTTCGTCCAGGGTAGGTTCATCTTTCAACCATAACTCATCACGTACTTTCTCAGACACACAACCTAACATAAACTGGTCCCTAATCCTTTCCTCTATGAGTGTATCAAATTTACAGGTTGATGCTAACCTTCTTAAATCAGTGACATAATTTTCAACGCTTTCTCCCTCCTTCTGCATACGTTTGCCAAAATGATAACGTTCAAGAATCGTACTGACTTTGGGCAAGTAATGAGAGTCTAATTTAGAGATGCAGATTTCAAATTCATTTATGCCTGCAGCTACACTTGTAGGAACATCTGGAAGATGGTCAAAAACGTCTTGGCCTTCCGACCCAAGACAATGCATAAGTAGAGCTGTTTTTCTTTCAACGCTAAGGGAGGTACCACAAACACGAGCATATCTTTCAAAAACCTTCTTCCACTTTGACCATTTTATGGGAGGATCACCAGCTGTTTGTAAAAAAAATGGAGCGGCTGTGACGTTTTGCATGACTACACTTACAGATCAAGCAGGAATGAGAAAATGTAAAATGTACGTATACAAATCTTATAAATACTGTTCCTATCTAACACAAATACTCAAGATAGTAGAATACAGTAAAGGTAAAAGAAATATAAAGAGCACTCCGTTGTACTCCAGCTGAATTCACAAAGATATATTAATACATTTCAACATTGAAGAACTGTGTCTCTCAGCGTGCCAAATGTAGTATAGCCAGACACCTTTATCATGTAGAGTTTATGCCCACTAGACTGTGCGCATCAGTGCAGATGTTGTATGTGTGTAACTGTGAGCCAGCATTGAGAAAAGGAAGAAAAAAATAAATAAATAAAAAAAATAAAAAAAATTGTATGCACGAAACTGTGCACACCAGTGAAGAAAATAGTACTCAATGAATGTGTGCATCAATGTTATGTCATAAGAAATGTATCCAAATGAAGCTGTGCGCATCAGCGTGCACAAAAAAAATGTAATACAGCCAGATGTCCTTATTACTTCGAGGTTGTGGCTGTGTATCTCAGCGTAAAAAAAAATACTTCAAAATGAAAGAGAAGGAAACTGTGAGCATCAAGCTGTGCCCATCAGCGTTGAAACCAGCAAAAACGTAGCGTGTGTGAACTCGCTGCGAAGTGACTGAACTTTGTTGCTTAGCGACCAGCAGTAAACTTCCTGAAACTGTGCTCGATCTCATTACGCGTTGCACGTCAGTACACGTGATTTGACCGTGACGCGGCTGATCTTCGTTGCTTAGTGATCCTCGTTGCTTCGTGATCCTGAAGCTGCGTTCCAATTCCGTGCGTCGTACGCGTCACCAAACAGCGTCACAGAGAATGAGGGAAGACGCTGGCCGTCGGTGATTAAGACGAAAGGATCATGCATCCATCACAACGAACACGAGTCCCACAGCGCGAGAAAAGATCTCGAGGACGAGCATTCAAAAGTAAGCCAGCACGAGTCCCACAGCGCGAGAATAGATCTCGAGGACAACAAAATTCAAAAGTAAGCAATGAAGTTCACGATATTACTCCACAGTTCCGAAGATCAAAATAAGCACAAGTTCCCACCACATAAGTCGTCGCCAGTGTTAAATAGTACAACTTCATATGAACGACGTTGAGAAGAAGATGTTTTTCATGGATATTTATTTTCTGAGTACAGGTTCAATACAGCTCATCCACCCAACTGCCTCTGGCTCCTCACAACCTCATGACAATTCTACATGAAGTCAGAGCAGTCTAGCACACATAGATGTCACAGAAATACATGAGCATGAACAGCAAAAGATGTCAAAGAAATATATGAGCCAGTTTAGTAAAACACATTATAACACCATGCCTTTGGTTAACACCAGTCACAATACATGTTAAAGCCTCATAGAAGTAGTGATGAATCAAGCCGTCTTTTGTTTTCAAGTGATGTTGATCTTAACCTTGTCACTGCATAGTCTCCCCTTTGGGACTTGAAACCATGACATTGAATGAAGAAAGTTGTCCTCTGCTTAGCTTGCAGTGCCTACATTTCCCTTGGCAATCATCACTGCCAAAGAACAAGCTGCATGTTGTTTGTAAGTCAGCTTGGGAAGCAAGCCACACGGCTGCTTTGTACTTTGTGGGTGTGCTGGCTAATGATCTGAGTTGCTAATCATGATATAAGGTATCCAATGTGTTGCACTTGGCAAAACTCTTTTACAGTTGGCATTGCTGTGGTCTTCTGTATTTCATTGAACCGAATATTCACTTCTCTTCAAGGCCTTCTTGCCTTTGTAGAGTAAATTATTCTGAATTGAAACCTCTACTTTCAGTCAGAAATGTCCTTGTTAAAAGAATCAAGCAAATGCTGATTCAGCTGGCAAGGACAGTTATTGGCCGAATAGGGATTAAAGATTGGGCAAGAACACTGGACCGCAGTCCCGACTTTCTCCCCCTGCACCCATTTTACCAGGTAAAATCTGGTGCAATAGGCATGGAATAGGGGATGGATGAGGAAATGCATATTCCAGCAGCTATCCCACATTCAAGGATAATACTGAGAGAAATCTAAATTTCGAATATACTGCACCCCGTAGTATTGGTAATTCTGGGTGCAGGGTTACAGTTGTAGTTTTTTCCCATGGCATGTAATAAGGGTGTTAGGGCCAGATGTACAAAAATAGGAAGAGCGATGACCTAATTGTGATTTTTTGCAAATCACAATTAGGAAATTGCTCTTCCTAATGTATGAAACTCTTTTGAGTTTCATTAGTGATTCGTAGTGGGTCACAAATCGACCTACTCATGAATATTAATGGGGTCAGGAGACCAGCATGTCTATGTTTGCTTTTAAATAAAGCGATCTTTTTTTTTTTTAAAGCAGCCCGTGTTCCTTAAAGGAAAACGGCATGCATTTCAACAGAAAAAAAATATTCAGAAATGTTGGCTTTTTGAGTAGGTAGTGGTTCCTTGGACCACTGGTGTAAAATATTTATGCAGTACTCAAACAACAATAAGGTAAAATCACAACACAACAAAAATCCCAAACCTATCTAGAAAAATAGAGTACATTCTACAAACTAAAATGATATCAAAATAACAGGAATCCAACCGGTAGAACTGGAGTTATGAATGTTTTTTAATGTAAGGTTCAAAATAGCGCCAAAAGGAACAAAGCACCAACTGCAGGTATGTGGTTGCACCAGACTGGGAGAAAGTCCTAAGTTCAGGCCGCCTCGATAGAGCACTGGCTGGATATAAGACCAGGTTCACCCGCTGGGGGTTTTACCCATTGACTTTGATGTAAGGACAGTGTGGCAAGGCTCTGCGGGGCTCTGTGGGGCTCTGCTTTGCTCTACATCACTCTGCGTTGGATGTGGTGAGGTTTTCATTTGGGAGCTACTTGGCTCTGCAGGCCTGAGTGTTGCTTGGCGCAGAATCTTGTGAAGCCTTGTGCGAGGAGCTGGGTGGTGCTGTTCTGCAGGGATCTGCATCACTCAGCTTTGGATTGGATGAGGCCTCCAGTTGGCAACTGCGTGGGGTGGCTCTGCGTAGCTCTGGAAAGCTCAGCGTTGGATCCAGAGGCACCTTAAATGAGGAACTCATCCTGCTCAGAGTTTTACCTTTTGACTTTGATGCAAGGATGGTGTGGCACGGTTCTTGGGGGCTCGATGTTGCTCTACCTTGCTCTGCCTTGGATCTGGTGAGGCTTTCAGTTGGAAGCTGCACGGCTCTGTGAGCCTCTGCATTGTGTGGCGCAGGATCTGTTGAAGCCATTGGTGAGGAGCTGCGTGGCAGGCCTCTGCGGGACTCTGTGTCACTTGGCATTGAATTTGGTGAGGACTTCACTTGGAAGTTATGTTGGGGTGGCTGTGTGTGTCTCTGCATCACTCAGCTTTGGACCTGATGGCAGCTTCGGTGAGGAGCTATGTGATCCTGTGGTACTCTGCATTGCTCCAACTCAGATATGGTGAAACCTGCCAGAAGGCAGGGAGAAGTGCACTCTGGCTTCAGCCAAGGCTCCAGACCCTTGGGGACAGCACTTGGGGGTCAGGACTCACTCCTACAGAGGCCAGAACGGGTGACCCGGTTGGGTTCATTGGGTCTGGCCAGCTGGGAAGCAGGAAAAGCCTCTAGGACCTGTATCCCTGCAGTTCACATAGAAGAACAGCCAACCAACCCTTGGGGTCACTTCTGGGGTCCTGGGTTCCAGACAAGCAGGTTCATTCTTCCTTGAAGACTCAGACAGCGGGGCAGTCCTTTTTCTGAGTTTACACAGATCCAGGAGTATTTTGAATTCACGCTATGCGGTTGACACTTTTATGCCCAGTGTCAGCCTGTGACTGTGGGACACTCCCTTGTCTAACTGGTTGTGGTCAGTCTCTTCCATTTCCTTGTCATTGGTTTCAGCCTGGCTAGTGAACCAAATGCAGAGGCAGGCCTGGTATCGGGTACTTCTGTGTGGATCAGGGCAGGGCCCTATGAAGTGTAATTAGGGAAGGGGCACAGCTCTTCCCCAGCCATCCTGTCAGGAAGAAGCTCACCCCCCACCTGCAGGCCCTTTGACCACTGTCTGGGAGGAATACACATCTCCCTCCAGTAAGCCAGCAGGGGTTAGGTAACACCTAGACACTGGTGGAAAGACAATTTTAAGTTTAGGCAGAAAAATGCCAACTTTCTAAAAGTGAAAATTTCAAAATAGCAATTTAAAATCTGAGTTCACCATTAGATTCGATTTTAAATTCCAATTACAAAGAGTATTTGAATCATTTCTTCAAGCTCATCCCAAACTGAAGTTATGCATTGTAAGGAGTTATAATGTAACCCAGTGCTTTGCCATGGGAGAGCCAGGACATGTAAAACGTAAGAACACATTTCCCTACTTTTTAATTACCATACACCATGCACTGTAGGCATTTAGGGCCTAACTTTTAGGGTGGCATATCAGTATTAAAAATAAAGGTTTGGGCTTGGAAAAAAGGTTTATTTTGACAGGTCAAATTTGCAGTTTTAAACTGCATTACAGACTGCAATTGCAGACCTGAGACATGTTTTGCAGTGCTACTTTAGTGGGTGGCACAATAAGTGCTACAACCCACTAGTACTATTTAATTTGCAGGGCCAAGGTACATGTAGTGCCCTATACTATGGACTTATAAGTACATTAAAACCAACACTTAGGGGTATAGCAACTAGTGAGACCTGCCATCCTTAGAGTAGTCTTCCCCCAAACGGTTTGCCTTTGCATCTCCTATTTTTGCTGGTCTCGTTTTTGCTGGTCTTAGGACTCTTCACACCTTACCACTGCTAACGGGTGCTAATGTGCTTGTGATCTCTCCTTAAAACATGCTGGCATTGGCTTATACACAATTGGTGCAATTGAATTCACTTATAGGCACCTAGTAGAGTGGAACCACATACACCCTACACAGGGCCTATAACTGAAATACCACAGAGGGCCTGTAGCACTGTTTGTGCCACCCACTTAAGTAGCCCCTCTAAATATGTCTCTGGCCTGGCATTGCAGCCTGTGTGTGCAGTTTTAAACTTCCATTTTGACATGGCAAGATCCCTCTTGCCATGTTCTAACCTTCCTTTTTAATACATATAAGTCACAACTAACATAGGTTCTACACAGCCCAAAGGGCAGGGTGCAGTGTATTTAAAGGTTGGCCATGTACTTTTAAGTTTTACATGTCCTGGTGGTGAAAAACTCCCATATTCATTTTTTACTACTGCAAGACCCCATAGGATAACATTGGAGTTATCTTATATTTAGTAAGTAGTTGGCAGCTGGTCTTTGTGTATTGCTCCCAGACAGTTAGACAAAACAAAGCTAGGTAGTTAGAAATTGGGTTTCTGGTTGGCAGTGGTATGCACTCTGTCCAAGTAGGAACCACAATCCTAGTCAGAGTAAGTCACAACACACCCTATATTATCCTGTGCTCACCCTCTGGTAGCTTGACACAGAGCAGTGAGGCTTAACTTAAGAGGCAATGTGTAAAGTATTTGTGCAACACTTCAAACAGTCACACAGTGAAAACACCACAAAAATAATCCATATCAGGTTAGAAAAAATTGAACTAAATTCTATAAATAAAACAATATCAAAACAACATAAAACAAATAAGTAAAACCTGAGATATGAATTTCTAAAGAATAAACTGTAAAATAGCGCTTAGGAGCAATACACGCTTATGTGGGATAGCTAGTCATCCTGGACCGGGGCAAAGTCAAAAGTTCAGGCCGACTGTGAAGGTGCCTGGGCTGGTTACAGGGTCCCACTTAGGCCCACTTAACAAAAGTACCCTGATCTGGGTTGCGTTGACGGAGATGTGGGCTGCAGCTGAGCGATGCGTCAGTGTTCCCCAGGGAGCAGGGGTGATGTGTCGATTTTCCCCAGGCAGCAGCGCAATGCGTCGGTTCCAAAGACGATGCACTTGGTTTCTCCACGCAATAGCGGTAATACGTCAATCTTCTCCTCGCAGTTGCGTCAATGCATTGGTTCCGCAGCCGCCGTTCCTGAAGGCGATATGCTGGTTACGTGGGCGAGGTGCCGGTCCTGTTCCTGCAACAGCGGCAAATCGTTGATTGTGCTCATGCTGCAGATGCGTTGGTTCTGCTGGAGCAAACAGATTGCAGAGTTCAGGTGTAGGAACAGGACGGATGCAGGTCTTTTACGCCCTAGAAACTTCAAATTAGGAGGCAAGCCTGCAAGCCCTTGTATTCACTCTGGGTTCAGTTGATGCTGGCCCAGTCTTCCTCACCCAGGCAGGGGAACATCAGGCAGCAGGGCAGCACCGCAAGTCAGGAGTCCAGCAAAGCCACAGTTCAGCAGAGTGGCGGGCCTGCAGCAGCACAGCAGAGTCTTCACAGGTCCAAAAGTGTACTAAAGTGGTGGGGTCAGAGGTCCAATATTTATACCCAGTTGAGCCTTTCAAATGGATATAGGACCAGGTTCCTTTGAAGTGCACTGAAGTCTGCCTTTCCTTCCTTGGCTTCAGACTCACAACAGGGGGGGATGCAGCCCTTTGTGTGTGGACAGGACATAGCCTATTCAGGGGTAAGTGTAAGGCTGTGCCCAGCTCCTCCCTCACATCTCCCAGGATGACCCATCAAGTCACACATACACTCCCATTGTGTGGCTGTCTAGAAGGAATCTGCACATCGCTATCGGCACAGCACGCCTCACACGCGCCCTTGATCGAGAACGCTCGGTTGACTTGGAGATTGCTCGTTCTGTGGAACCAGCAGAATAGACTCTTCTCCTCTGCTGTATGATGCAACCCCAGGCAGAACTGATGTCTGGCCTCTACTGTGTGAGCTTTCCCAGTGTAAGGACTTCTCATTGCCCTTGCAGGCCATGGATTCATCAGGACCACTGCTGTGTGATGCATTCTATACACAGGCCCTCACATCACAAGCCTCTTATTGCCGGCAACCTCGACGATGGTGTATGACTCGGCATTGCAAGCCTGCAGCTTCTTCGGAAACAGCCAATGCGTGATGTGTCCTAGACAAAAGACTACACACCTCAAGCCCCTTCATCGCTGGCCTCCTTGAAGAAAATGCAGGACCTTGCATTGCAACCTTGCAGCTCCTCAGAACTGATGCTTCACAATACATCTCCAACCTAGACCTCAACCCGCCTCGGCTGCGTGACGCATCCTTGAGGCGGGACTCTGCATCACTTTGCAACCAGTATGCAAGGTACTGTTGTCCAGTGGGCCTAACTGGGTCCCTGGAGCTATCCAGTGCTCCATCATGGTCTGCCTGAACTTGTGACTTTGTCCCAGTCTAGCGCGACCACATATCCACGGTGTTGTCATTTCTTCTTTAACTGGTGATGCACATGTAGAATGTGAGTGCATAACCAAAACTCTGTTGGTTGGGGGTTCTGAGTATTATGCGGACAGGCTTGCTGGCTGTTGGTATCTCCTTAGGTGGGTGCTAATGTTTCCTTAAACCTCCTCCCGGAATCGTTTCTTCCTTTATAATAAACAGTTCGCATGTTATGATTTTTATTTTCACATAAATATTCAAAATTGCATATCTATGGTTCTACTAATCGGATTTTTATCATTTTGGTTTTGAATTATCAATTAAAATGTACTCTATTTTTCTAAATTAGGGTTGACTTTTTCTTGTGTTGTGTTTGATGTTAGTTCTGTTTGAAGCACTGCATAAATACTTTATACATTGCATCTAAGTTGAGCTGAACTGCTCTGCTAAGCTAACAGTGGGTTGAGCACAGGTTGATTTATAGTTTTCTTGTGACTACACCATGAGAAGTATTGTGGTTTCTGCTTGAGTAGGGTTTCAACCCCCCTCAACCAGCAACACAATTTCTTACAAAACTTTACTGTGCTTGGAAGGGACAGAGCACACACTTTACCACTGGTTAGCAGGAGTAAAGTGCTTAGAGTCCTGATACCAATAAAACAGACTCAGCTACCAAAAGCAAAAATCTGTGGTGATCCTGCAGAAAGGGCAAGTTTCTAACATGAATTAATTCCACAGTCCAGTACCACTAATGCCTGTCACACCAGTTTTGCAATTGTATTGCATTCCTTACCCTACAGATTTTGTATTTGACTTCTGGGACCATGCTGCAGCCTTGTTGGACCCTGTGATAAACATAATGCACATGACCATTGGATTTTTTCCTGGATAAATTTCATTCAGATTACCGCCAGAAACTTGAGGATTATTCTGTCACTACTTACAGTACCGCATACTTTCTATAGACGAGTGCTTCGAGTCAGCTCCACATATTCATCACCTTATCGATCTTGACATTGCCTACCCATTGTGCTCAGCCAATTGTTTGCAGTCTTGAAGATGACCTGCTTATTTGCGTAGGGTTGAAAAGTCGCCAACAGCTCTACGGCAGCGCCAAGACAATTTTATATCATTTCTTTGTAGACCAACATTTTTGTAAACTGTATTTTTCTATGAATTTTCTACAAATTGAACTGTACATAATCTACTGCTTTTTCATATTTGTAACCACTTTTGCTGCCCACGTCTATCACAAGTTCCGTGTGTTCACTACATTTACTGATTACACGTTTTATTCAATTAGGGCCAGATGTATGTACATAGCATTTTGTGATTCTAAAATAGCAATTTTTAACGAATTGCTAATTGGGAATCGCAAAATGATATGTATGTAGGAATCACAAAGTATATTGCCATTCCTTAATATTACCTAACAGCGATTCGGTAAATAGCTAATCGCAATTAGGTAATATGACTCGATTCATTCCTATGGGTCTACATGCCCATAGGTGTGAATGGTTTTGCATTAGCTAATTTGCGATTACCTAATTGGTAATCACAAAATAGCAAATGCAAAGCCAGCAGTACCGGGGGCCTGATGCCCCCCTGAATCACCCCAAAAAAAGAAAGTGTGCACATGTATAGCACACACATGCCCTAGGGGCATGTGTGCGCTACATGGCACTTTGAAAAATGCATTTTTGTGCATTTTTCAAAGTTTTCACATGGGTTACTATCAGCTTGAAGTTGATGGTAATTAGTGTTTCCTAAATGCACAGTTCGCATTTAGTAAAGGCTTCTTACATGTGCATTAGGGAATCGCAAATTGCGATTCCCTCTTTGCATTTGCAATTTAGGTAATTGCAAAATATTGTGATGACCTAAATTGCAAATGCCAAAGCCTTTCATAAATACGGAAAGGCCATTTTGCATTCGCAAACAGTCGAATTTTGCGATTCGCACCATTTGCGAATGCAAAATGCTTTCATACATCTGGACCTTAGTTCTTATAAATAACCAACCATTTATTATAAGATGTCCTGTACTTATTGTGTACATAAATTAGATTCTTTATAAATTGTAGGATAAGGTTATGTTGTTTTCTTTTGTGTATTTGTGATTCTCTTGACAGTTTTTGTCTTAATGATACACTTCAGTATCGGACAAATGTTTTAAATGATGTATTGCAAGTTATACCTGCTTAGACACTGTTTTCCTTACCTTAGTCTCAGACTGGACTCTATCAAAACAGACATGCCTTCTTGGCGGATGCACCATTCTTTTTATTCATCCTGTTGTTTTTAATCCCTATTCTTTCAGTGCTAGTGCAATGCAGCACACCAAGGGTGAGGAACACAAATGGGGCACTAGCAGAGGAGCCACAGAAAAAGGTATGATCCGCAGAGATATGGCACAGGTAGTGATTGCACTTGTGCAGGCCTGTGTTTGCATGCGTTTGTACATTAAAGCCAGACCAATTTGATTTGTCAATGCCTGTTTTCTAATACATTTTTGCCTGTCTCCTCTTTTATTTCATTGGCCACATTTAATTGCATTGCCATATATGATGACTGTCCTCTCTTCTGAAAAGAAACCTTGAGCAGATCGGTCTGCTACAAACGAACTCAGCAGTTAAGTGGCTGAAAGAGCCACGGCCAACCTACGTGAGTCCTCTCCAAACCATTCTGTTGATTTTGAGTTTGGCTGATGGAGTCTGTTGTCTTTCTAGGAACTCTTCACAACTCACTTTTAAATGTTTCCCTTTATGATAAATTCTTTTCATATACTTCCATTAAGCTACATTTGATACTGGTTGAAATACATTTACTCTCATTTTCTTTTCTAATATCCCATTTGTGTAGTTAGTTTTCTTCCTTGTTGCCGCAGGAAGGTCCAACACACAAATTACAATAGTTATTTTGTTTGTCTTAGTTTACTTAGATTTGAGAGCTGTAAATATATTGTTTCCACAAAGAATTAAATCTAGATTCATCCATCTCCATTACTTATCATGAGGGGACTCAACCTCTGAGACAGGCACACTGTTTATAGTATACGCAAGTTCCTTCGGTCTACTAGAATGGGTGATAGAAGCCCATTGCAGCTGTAATGTTTCATGTGCTACATGAAATGTGGACTAGTTGTTTTAAGCCACTGGTCTGCATTACAGACTGCAGGCGGCAAACCAGTCTGCATTTGAAAAGATGACAGAGATCCTCCTGCACGCGTGTGCAGTGAGTGACTGGACCCATGTCTGCCAACATCTTCCATCCGCCCTCCTGACACAGAGATGGATGGACCTTATGCTTTCTGTTTGTTGGAGCCCCATTGGCTCCGCTGACAGAAAACTTACTTTGACGGCCTGATAGACTAGGTGCCATCGGAGGAAAGACATTACACCATCTGCCATATGTAGGTCAGATGGTGTAATGCCTTTTTTCCTGTCTGTCACTGCCAGGAAAAACCTAACAGTGAGGAATAGTAAAAAACAATAATGGCCTCCACCACCCCACACTGTGTGTGCGTCATTTGTTTTTTGTTCTTAGAAACAAACTTTCACTTTGGGAGTTTATTTCTGAAAAATAAAATGTTTGTATAGGTTTAGTGGATGAAAGTAAAAACCCACAGCTGTAGTCTATCAGACTTTATGTACATTGAAAGGAACCGCTGTGACAGCGCGTCACTTGATCCTAAGGTTGATCGACGTGACCAGGAAGTGTACCAAAGAAATTGAAGGACTCTCTTCCCAAGGCTGAAAACTAAACTGCCTTTGACTGGCACAGCAAGCCATCGTATGGCACTAGGGTATTCCGAAAGAACCTGGTCACTAGCCAAGACTTTCTACAAAACCAGCTCGGCGCATCAGAAACATAAGCTAGTATTACATATGCACTCACACAGCTGGAGGTGCAAGCAGAATCAATGAAGATAATATGTCACATGATATGTATCTGTAAAGTGGTGGGGCGCTAGGCCCGCATTCTTTAGATAAAGGAGCACACAGACACTAGATTGAGGGTAGTTAACTGGCCACGAGCACGTGCGCTCGGACCCTTTTATTCTCAGGGTCACCTGACTGGTGACGCATGTGGTGGGTGGGTGTTTAGTGTGGGTTACAGCCTCAGAAACACTAGAATGTATCCAGCCGGATACTACATCCCTCCCAACTTTGGATAAAAGGAAATATACGAAGTTCAACCTGTAAAGAAAACAGATACCCCAAAATAAATCACAAGTGGCATTATCTTCAGGCCGCTGGCCCGGCGGTGTTGGATTTCTTGGACCACCATTGTTCGTGACGTTCGGGTTCGCCTTGGCAAACTACCTGAGACCGACCTGGTCTATCAGTAACAATGTCTATGTACAAGAGTCCGGCATCAGGATAGTGGGAGCTGTGATGAGATCCACTCTGTGATATTTCTTGTTGTGAGGTTTCTGCCTGGAGGGGACGTGCTTGATGTTGTTCCTGTATCTTGACGGCCAAGCTACTTCCGACTTGCCTCTCTCACTTGCGCTCCTCTCTCACCGGAGCCTCCGGGTGGGCTTTCCTGCTGGACGGCCATGCGACCGTGTGGACCGTGCGTGCTCCGCGTGGGCCGCGCTAAGGCGTCGCTTCCGAACTGCCAACGGGACTCACAGCCTAGTCTCTCATGTGTCCGCCAAGGTTGATGTTTCCATCTCGGTGTCTTCACAATCAGGAATCTGGTTCCGTGTCTTCCTCTCAGGGTCGCAGGGCAACCAGTCTCCGGCTGTGACCTCCGTGCATCCTGCGCATGTCGGTGTGCTGCTGCCGAACATCTCTCCCATTCGGACTCCCATTTCACAGGAACTCCGCCGAGGCCCCTTGCCCCTGGATTTCCACTTGACTGCGTGGGCTGTGCGGGCCTTCGTGTAGGCTGCGCGTAGGGGTCGCTTCAGAACTCCCGACAGGGCCACGGCCTAGTCTTGCTTTATCCCAAGGGGTGGATCTTCTAATGCCCGGTTGTGCTCTACTTCTGTATGATGCAGGCTGGCAGGGGTGCACAGGTGGTTCCTGGGCGGCCAGCCTTCTTGGAATCCGGTTGTCTGGAGTGTGTGGATTCGCTCAGGTGTTGTGCTGCTCCTTTGTGGTGTTGATGACTTCACCATTATTCTTCGCTTGGGCATTCGGCGGCGGTCGGATGTCTCAGGGTGTTCTCTTCTTGTGATGATGCGAGTACTCCGCCCGGTCACTTTGCCTCTTCGTCCCCTGCACGCCTGTGTTCGTCGTCTGCCCTGTGGCGCAGTGCCACTGTACCATCCTCCTTTGTAAGCTGACATCCTGTCATCCTCTTCTCTTCTTTCTTCATTGCGTCTTGCCACTCACTCTTTGTCTTTCCTTTCCTTCCTTTGCGACGTGGTCTGGTCTTCTCGCATTCTTGCTCATCCTAACCAGGCTTCTCTGTGTAGCGTGTACTCTACACGTTTCCCTCTGGTCTTGTCCCAGCACTAGGACACTGTCTTCCTTTGGCTCTGTGACTGGACCGGTTGTCGTGACCTTCTTCCTTTGATTCCTTTCAACTTCTAGTTACTGATGTTGAACTTCTTGTCCGTCTCTTTCTGGTCCTCTTCGCGGACCTTTCCTGGGGTCCTCTTCGCGGACATCCCCTCGGACACTCACTTCACAGACTTCTTCTCCATTCTTCTGATCAGACCTCTTGTCAGGTCTCTTCTCTCTGACGACCATCTGGCTGGTCCGCTTCTTTTCTCTGGCGACCATCTGGCTGGTCGGCTTCTTCTTTTCGCTGGCGACCATCTGGCTGGTAGGCATCTTCTTTTCTCTGGCGACCATCTGGCTGGTCGACTTCTTCTTCTCTCTGGCGACCATCTGGCTAGTCGGCTTCTTCTCTTCTCTGGCGACCATCCGGCTGGTCGGCTTCTTCTCTTCTCTGGCGACAATCTGGCTGTTCGGCTTCTTCTCTCTTTCTGGGTCTTCGTGCTTCTGGTGATCCGTGCAACCACTTCTTCTTCTCCGCACTCACGTTGCTGCAGCGCACTTCTGATGGCGCTCTTCCGTTACCTCTCTGGGTGCACTTGCTGCGCGTTCCTTTCCTTCCTTTTTTTCCTGGAACAGTGTTCGCTGTTCTGCGCTTCTTCGCACTTGCCTGGTGCTGAGTTCCTGAACCACTGTTTGTTCGTGTGGTGGTGCTCCTGTCTCTTCCTTACTGCTGCAGCGACAACCTGTGACCACCAGGTACCGCTGCACTCTCTGTCTCAGCTTGGTTCAGTGCTTCTCTGGTGGTCTGCGCCACCGCTCCGTCGACCTGGTCCTGGTCACTCCCTTTTGCGCGCTAGTGACTCCGCTCTTCTTCCCTACTTGGGGTCCCAATTCGCTGTCCTCGTCTGTCTTGGCTAACGTACCCAGAACTGCCTCTGTGTGGAGTTCCTACACTCATGGCGCGTTCCTGCGCCACTCTGGCATGGCAAGTCTCTTGCGCACTCTTTTGTGTACTTGGCAGTCCTCACCGTCCAGGGTTGCCTTTCTTCTGTCATTTGCGGAACTGGTGGAGTTCTGTCTGGGGCACCGTTCTCACTCCCTCTGTGTTTGTTTCCGAGTGGTGCCTACATCTGTCCTTTTTTTTTTTTTTTTGATGGGGGTCCCAAGCTGTTAACACTTGATCCCGGAATGCAGGCCCCACCAGTCAGACCTTCCTTTGCTGTGAACCAGTGCCTTTTCTGTTGCACTGTCTACATTGCATTTGTTCACCTGTGCGATATCGAGAAACGGCCACCAGATGGCGCTTCTGCTATTTCTTTTGCTCGGCGGCGCTCTGACCGGCTTGGGGAGCACCGCGCTTGTTGGGGGGCCCCATTCCCTTAGACGTGACGGTCTTACTCGCGCCACTTAGGAGGGGCGGGATGTTTCTTTCGACTGTCACGCTTGCAGGCTGCCAGAGACCTCCTTGTTTTCCCCGGTTCGCGTTTCTGTTCCTTGCCGGCTCACTTGGGCTGTGCTGCCACCCGTGCCTTGGGTGGCGTTGAAGAGGGACATTTCTCGCACGTCCCGACTCTCCCGTTTTTTTGCCTTCACTATTGTCATTGACAGCGCTGGCCACATCACTCACATCCCCTTCTCTCCGTCCGCAGGCCCTTTCAGTTCACGGGCTGCGCTGGGGGCGGTTTCCGACGCCGCTTTGATCGGCCGCAGGCCGCAAACTCTCTTCTTTGTGCTCCCCTCTCACCCACAGCAACTTCATTCGGTCTCACGCTGTGCGGGGTGGGGGACGGAGCTACGGCGGCCTGGGCACTCACTTTCTCCTATGGCCCCACACACAAGGAGCCGCCGCTTGTCTTTCGCCGCCCTGGGTTATATGCTGACGCTGTGGACGGCCAGCTCTCGCCTTATCTTCCACCCCGCCCCCGCAGCCTTGCACATTTCACACGCTGTGCAGGGGGGGGCTTGGGCTGGCGACGGAGTCTCATTTTACAGTCCCCGGGTGCGCACTGGGCTGAAGTCGCCGCCGGTGATACTCTGGCTTCGTGCACGCTTACACCCGCGCGGGCTCACCTCATGCCCCGCAGGCTTTTCATGCTTGTTGGTTCACGGGGTGGGCTCCCGCTCGACACCTGCACTTCTCTGGGCTCTCCACACGCCCGCAGACAGCGCTTCGTCATGGGGGGGTGGCGCATGTGATGTCCTGCAGGCGCTTCAGGAGCGGGGTGGGCTTCCGATCTCCTCACCTTCGCCCCGGGGCACTTCACACACCCCGTGGACCTCTTCGCCTGCCACGGCAGTCTGCGGCTCTTCCGACGCGGGGTGGGCACCCGCTCGGCTTTCTTCACACACCCAGGGCTCTTTTGCACGCCCTCAGACAGTGTGGCGCGTCCAGCACTTGGTTGTTGGGGGTGAGGGGGTGCAGTCCGCAGCAGGCACTACGGGATCGGGGTGGGCACCCGACTTCCTCGCCACCACCCCGGGGCACGTAGCATGCCCCGCGGGTCTTCGTGGCAGTGTGAGATGGGCTACCGGTCACCATCTTCATGCCTGGGCTCTTCACATGCCCCGCAGGTGATTAGCCATCTCTCGCTGATTCACAGGGGGTGCCCCTCGCACAGGCAGCTCTCCCCCTCACCACCTTCCAAAAGGCGGCTGCACACGTGGGATTCACCCGCTCGTCGCCATTGTAAAGTGGTCGGGCTCTAGGCCTGCATACCTTAGATAAAGGTGCACACAGACACTAGATTGAGGGTAGTTAACTGCCCACAAGCATGTGCGCTCGGACCCTTTTATTCTCAGTGTCACCTGACTGGTGACGCCTGTGGTGGGTGGGTGTTTAGTGTGGGTTGCAGACTCAGAAACACTAGAATGTATCCAGCCGGATACTACAGTATCTTTCTGTTTCACAGTTCCACTGCAGCCATAGATCACAGTATGGATCAAAATGGGATGTACTCTGCTGTTTCTGCATCGCTGCAGTGCTAGCTAGCTGCCGTACAGATTTAATAAATGTTAGCCAGAAGGTATGCTAGCCACCTTCTTGCATTGCAACCTATTTTTTCCCTCAGGTCCTCTGGAGAATTGTGAGACCGGCTATTTCCCAGAAGGACTACTGTATTTCCAACAATTATCGTCCCAAACCCAGGGGACATGTGTCCTTCTCACGTTCACTGCTGTGCAAGCCAATTGATTACTACAGAAGGAATAAACACATACTCTGATTTGTGAAATGTCCTTTCAGAAGCAGTGCAGGCTCCGTTTCGTTCCAAAACCATGGCTCGCATATTGCAGTGGCAGAGCAGAGGGATGGAAATCAGACTGCCTGGGCTCAGCGTGCACGTACAATACTGTTTTTGCTCTTCATCAAAAAAAACTTCTTCACAGGACCCCTCCGCTTATAAGCATCTCAAACTGCGAATCCACTTTTGAAACATGCCTAAATAGAACCAGGCGTGCTTTGAAATAACCCCTCCCTTCCCCACCCCCCTCTCCTCTCCTCTCCTCTCCTACGCTCCGCTTCCCTCCCTCCCCTGCCCTTCTCTTCTCCTCTCCCCTCCCCTCCCCTCTCCTGACCTCCGCTCCGCTCCTCTCCCCTCCCTCCTCCCTTCTCCCCTCCCTCTTCCCTTCTCCCCTCCCCTCCCCTCTCCCCTAGAATCTACTCTCCTAATCTCTCCTCTCATCTCCACTGCCCTAGAATCTACTCCACTAATCTCCCCTCCTCGCCTCCCCTTTACTACCCTCTCCTCCCCTAATCTCCCCTCCTCTTTCCTCCCCTCCCTTCCTCTCCTCTCCTCACCTGCCCTCCCCCTCTTCCTCTCCTCTCCCCTCCCCTCCCATCCCCTCTCCCTTTCCCCCTAGAATCTACTCCCCTAATCTCCCCTCCCCTCTCCTCCATTTATCTCCTCCCCACCCCTAATCTCCTCTCCCCTCTCTCATCCTACTTCTCCTTACCACCTCCATCTCCACGTCATCCACTCCGTGCCCTCCTCTCCTACCCCTCCCCTATTTACCTCTTCCTTCCCCTCTACTCTCTCTCCTCTCAGTACAGAAAATTGCAACTTTGTTTTGCTATCACACAAACATAGTGATAACAACGACGGATATGTTGTGATGGAGATCAAATTAAATACATGGAACTATACACCCGAGGGACGAGGCAAGCTTATGACACAATTATTTCCCAGGCCTTTAATTATAATACAAAGCAAAAATAAGTCTCCACCATAGCATTGAGATAGTTTCTACCGATTCTGTTTTGCACTAAGAGATAGAACAGAAAGTGGCATTGAAAATGCCAAGACCAGTGCTCTCTCAGCTGGGGAGTTCCAACTATGCTCTTTAAGGCCTTGTGTTGTTTCTGTTACATTTAAATGAGCTCCCCAGTGATTGCTGTGAATCTGATATTTCCCAGTTGCTGCTGTTTCTTACACAGGCCTTCTGTGCCTTTATTCAGCTTTGTTTGAGATTTAGGCTTAAAGAGGGACTTAAATCTAGAACAATGTTACATCAAGCTGCATTTTCCTTATTTTAAATTAGGAACATCTGACTTCGAAAAAAGTAATTATTAATGCACCTGGGTCGTGTGCATCAGTGCAATGGTGGTAATCCACTATTATGAAATGCAAGTGAGAAGAAATACTGCTCTAGTAAATCGATGATACACGCTTATAATACCCCAAAAGGAAATGTGACCAAATAATAAAATAATAAAAAATATAGAAATCTGAAAAAATCTTCAGTTATAATAAACACATTTTAACTAAGGTTTTTTTAATAAACTCATTTTTATAAGAAAAATAAAGGTGGAACAAAAATAGAGGTAATGATGCTTTACCAAAGTATTTACAAGCTAAGCTATATTTTAATCCTTATTTTTTAATTACTTTTCGTGCCAGGTGTGAGGCAGTATGAGTGCCCATTTCATGGTTGTCCAGGATATGTTGTCCTCAATATTTTCATTTTTGTTTGAATTCCTATACAGACTCGTGGGGCCTTATCCCACACTGCATGTTGCGTGTATTTCACTCTAACAAACATAAGGGAATACATGCTTCCTCATTTAAAAAAAATAATATAACATGTTTATGTTTGGTCAATTCTCAAAGTTTTTATGGAATATAAAAGAAATATTATTATTTAAATGGAATTATGGGCAGGAGGTGTTTCCGTTGTTATTGCCATTTTATTAGTCACAATTTTGTACAGAAGTGTTTTTTCAGGATAACACTCCATTATTTCCCCCATACCGATGCAATATGTAAGAAATGCAATTGTCACCCATTTTTGAGTATTCATGGGTTGAATTAAATTCATTACATAAAATGTCATTTTTCCTTGATTTCAATAATTTGCATCAGGAGATACTTTAATTTAATTGTTCGTCAACTTTTTATGATGCTCCTTCGTTTTTGCTCATCTTCAGGTGTTCTGAATTCTTTAATATAGAACCATTATGAACCCAATTAAAAAAACGTCTTATCCTTGAGTAAGCTTGTCAGAGCGAGTCAGGAGTAAGACACGCCTACTCACTGAAAACCTTTGTTAATCATACCTTCAATCATTACTCATATTAGGCCACGATTAGATTCTTCTGAACAGAGAATCGACTAATAATCACATTGAGCCAAATTTAAAGTTGGGTGCTAATGGAAAATCCTCTGAAGGAAGGATGCAAGGTTCATTGAATAATACTTTATGTTTCATCAATCCTATGTCCAAGAGAAAAGTTTCAAATAATCAATTGAAGAAGAACACTGATTGACATAGATTGGACATGGACATATGTGGGTTGAATCACATGTGTGGAACACTCAGTCTCAGCCAAAAAGCAGTCATGCCATGAATCAATGAGAACCAAATTGAAAATGCATTCCATCTACATTCCTGAGAGCCAACTATCTTTTTAAGTATGACCTAGAGATAGCGTTAGCTGCTTGCCATAGCTCATGTCGTGTGGGGGTTGCTTTGGCTCAGATCACTTCTGCCATTGTGCAAGGAAAGTGACATTCACATTTTAATTCAGCCACCAGGAGTATTTCTCTTTAACATCATGCAATTGGCTGTTATAGGTGCATTAGACCACCTAATTGGTACTTCCATTGTAATGTATTGATAGTGAAGCATCCATACCCTGCATGCCTCTTTGCACCCTTTCCCTGCCCAAGCTCATACCCTTTCTCTCAGTCCTACACATACTCTTAAAATCATCTCTTCTCTCCCCACAACTCCTAGCCTTACCCTACCTCCAGTCCCTGCTCTTAATTTCACTCATGTGACTACTCACACCCCAAAGCTACCCTTACTCTTATTGCTACTCCTATTCTACTCGTACTCCCACTTTGACATCTACTTACCACCATTATTACTCAAATTCCGAGCTATTCTCTTACTCCTACTTCTACTCTTACCATTATTTACTCATCCTCGGCTGTACCTCCTTTTGGCTTGTCTGAGATGTCTGTGTACGGGTCTTGCCTCATCTGCTGCGTTGTGTCTATTCCTAACTCTAATCTCATTTCTAGTTTCCTGTCATCTGCCATACTACTTCCTCCTTCACTCCTCTCCCTGGTACTTCGCTACTTACTGCAGTGGATCTGTTCAGCTACCTGTTCCACACTGCGGCTAATTGAGTATTCATCACTCTGAAGTCAACCTATGGAACTGGCCGTCGACTTTTGTACAAGATCCCCGTAGGTAACAAGATGTTTTCAGTATGGTCACGTGAGAAATTTAACTATAGGAAATCCCTTTAAATCCACAACACATATGAGGCTCTCTTCAGGTCACCCTCCACTGTTCAACTCACCTAATAAACTCAATAATGCGCCTACATCAGCACACTTACCTTGTCCCGAAGGCTCCAGATATACCAACACATGTAAACTCCTTAATAACAAGTTAGGATTTTGTCTTAAATTAGGATTTTGTCTTAAATTAAACTTGAGTTAAACGTAAGTTAAACTTAAGTTTGTCTTAAGTTTTGGTCTTAAAACAAAATCCTAATTTAAGCCAAAATCCTAATATAAGCCAAAATCCTAATTTAAGACAAAATCCTAATTTAAGACAAAATTCTAACTTTACTACTACTAAATGCCTTCTGTGAATACCAAAAGTAGTAAGTTTAGGATTTTGTCTCAGATCAGTTCTGTGAATTGGCCCCATTGTTGTTAATCGCAGTTTGCGATTTCCTAATTGCGAATCGCTAAAATTTGCTATTAGGAAATCGCCAACACACAATTTTGTACATCTGGCCCTAAAATTCAGAAATCTGCATCCATTTGAGGTACAAAGCCTGTGGACACAGATTTGCCTAGTGTATTTATAAATCTGGTGCCACTTTTTTAGATCAGCTTTCTTAGAGCAAACCATCACCAGGTGTATTAGTCCATTAGTCCAATTGCAGGTACTCTGCACAAGCGCTGAAATGCGGGCATGATTTAGGCATGTGCCCATTTTAGCACCATTGCTAGAGTCTAAGGGCCAGATGCATCAAGCATTTTTCTCCTCGCAAATGGGCCGTATCGCAGAATCGGCCCGTTTGAATCGCAATTTGGGTTTGCGATTCAATATTTATAAGGAGTATGCTTAGGGCATCCCTTCCAAATGGAGAATCCTAACGGTATTCATTAATGTTTTGTGACCGTGAATGCGGTCGCAAAACATTCGCATTTTACCACCTACTTCAAGTAGGTGGTAACCCGTTTGCAAATGGGATGAGGTCCCCAAGGGACCCCTTACCCTTTGTGAATGTTTGATAAAATCATTTTTTAAGAGCAGGCAGTGGTGAATGAAAACTTTTCATTTTTGTTTTTGAAACGCATCCCGTTTTCCTTTAAGTAAAACGGGCTGCATTTAAAAAAACAAAATTGCTTTATTTAAAAGCAATCACAAACATGGTGGTCTGCTGAGCCCAGCAGGCCACCATCCCTGGGATTTTTGTGATTCCTAGGGGGTCTCAACTTGCGACATACTTCATTAATATTCATGAGGTAGGTTATTTGCAATGCCCTAGGAATCGCAAAAAGTATTCCACACACTTTCATGCATTCTGTTTTGTGAATTCCTAATTGCGAATCGCAAAATTCTCAATTAGGAAATTTCAAAACTGTTTCTTTATGCATCTGGCCCTAAATGAGGCCCAACATGTCATTCTGGCATAGGGTGTGATCCAGCGCGAGACCGGGGAAATGGGGAGCAACACATATATCGATATCCTCCCTACGTCGCAGACCCGTCGTCACGCACACTCATTCATAAATGCATTCATTGGTGGGGCCCATAACACCAACTCACGCACGTCACCATTCACGAGTCTGCACACAGGAGGGATGAATGATTCAAGCGCTGGACATGTGGGGGAACACCTTATAACCTATAGGGAGAGAAAAATCAATTTACAAAATATACATCAATCTTTGTCACCTATAGATCCCTATTCTCAAACATCAAGGCATTCCACCCACTTGGTCGACGGACCAATTAGTTGGATTGGTTGATGGGGATTTAGAACCAGCTAAAACACATTTTAAGAATCAGAATCCTTACTTTCTAAATTAAATCACAAAACTCATATTTTCTTGTTAATCAATTTTGTTTATCTATATTTTCATAATGATTTAAATATGCATTTGTCTCGTCAAAGTTTTAGAGTTTAGATCAATTTGAATAAGTCGCAGAACATCATATTTACCTAATTTTGCTATCTCTGCATAACCGAATTTTGTCGTAAATTGTCCGAATAAGCAGGCCAAGACTCGAAGTCCAAAGTTCCCTGCTCAGCACGCTACAGTCCCAGATTTCAAAGGACCAGAAGTGGTGCAAGCATCTATCATAGCCCGTAGATTTGGAAAGAGTTTGCAGTCATCAAACGATCGGGCAGCATCCGGACCATTAAGGAAAGAGTCACAACCCACACCTCTCTTTCGCACTTCCGTAGCTTCCGTGCGTAGCTCAACCCCCTCTTCTAACCCACCCCTCATTTTTATAATAAAACCCAGGTTAGCATGCTACAAAATTTGGGCAAAGAACGGTGGTGATTGGCTGATTGGGATCGTCCGATTCTTATTCCCAGATTTTCACTATAGTTCGAGGGGTGATGTCACTGGTTAGCCCAAGTGTCGGATTGTTCCGGTTTACTGTAAGGTTGATTGTTCCCCTTTCTGGGCGAAAGTCCAATTTACCATCCTTGACCAGGGACACGATGAGCAAAGGTCGCCAAGAGGTCCAGGATACATGTTTGCACGTGCGCAATTGATTCCGCGCCTTCGCGAGACAGTGGCCACTTCTGCACGCGGTGTCAGCGGCCATCTTGGATTAGGCCACGATGTTAACTTAAGCGAAACAAACACAAAAGAATAATTAATACATAGAAATGGTGATTCTAATGTTAACCCATTGCTAATCCCTTTATGTGCTTGTATTTATCTAGCGTACAGCAACATTTAAAGCAATTATATCCACCTTTTTCGATCCTCCTCGAAGGTGCAACATCATAAAGCAACATATATCATGCAGTATTCTATTATCACATAAACTATTGTTAATATGCGTACGGATTTTATTTATAAAAGTTATTTAGCCATGCAAATAGCAAACCCCATGTGTAGGTTAAATGATTAATTATGTTGATTTAGTATACATGCAATACTCGTTTAATAATATTATAATTAATAGATTATATAATTAGTATTTTCATGCAGGAATAGAGGAGGTATACACATTTTTGCACTACCTGCTCCATCAGGTGATATAACACCACTATGCAACATCCCCCTTTTAGTCACTCTGTTATCAAAATCGAGCCAAAGTTCTCCTAATGCAGTCCAAAGAAGCTCTTGTTCTTGCAGTAGTCAGCACTTTAAGTTATTTTAAACGAACACTTTGGTGGGGTGAAAAAGTAAGATCAGACATTTCCAGAGGCTTCTAAGAGCACATCTGCAAACTGGCGACGGTCTCAAGATTAGAGGGCTGCTCTTGGGAAACGTTTGAGAGTTTGTGCCCATGAGGAAGCTTTTCCACATCTTTCATTGTCTTTATGGAAATAGCGTCCGATTTGTGCAATTGCACAGTTATCTCTCTTCAAGGAAAGCACTTTCCCCACTGTGAAGCCTGTTCCCCTACAACTCCACCAATTTTGGAAATGTTCTATTTCGATTCCAACCCTAGAAAGAATTATTCTCATTCTCATGACAGGAGTAAATATCCAACCATTTCCAGAGTTGGAATTAGTAAAAAAAAAGTTTGTAAATACCCCAAAACTCTCAAATTTGTGAATATTCCCAATCTTTCCAGGACATGTCCATCCTGGAATGCCGACTGTCTGCTGCAGGGGAAGGATTTACCTTTGCACAATATTACACCATCGTGGGCTAATACTGCATATGAGTACATTCAGCCTATAGGTGCAAGTGGCTTTGCGAACCGGGCCCACTGTTCATACAAAGTGTACTCTGCCTTACCGTGGCAGCTTGCCGCGTGGGGCGCAGGTGTTCTTGGGGGCGGGGCTGGGTGCAGCACGAGGCGTTAATGAGCCTGCATGTACCAGGTGGAATACCCACTGGGGACAATTTGAACCAGCCTAGCTACCGTAGAAGGACAGAGCAGATCGACAGAGTGTTCACGGAGCAGCGACTCTCCTCTGCTAGAAAAATAAGATGCAAGTCTGTAGGAAAGCAGACAAATATTTATATTTAAAGATGGACGTGCTGCTGTATTTTCCAGTGTTGATTCTGAGTATGGCCGTGGGATTTGGGTTAACGGGAATGAGCCCAGGTAAGCAATTAACAATTATCTCTTTTTCTGTTTGTGTTTTTATTTTGCATAAATCTGTGACATGCTTTATTCTTCCGAGTAAGGATGGGACAGCTGCGACTTCTGTATGCTCTGGGATATGTCTCGTAATTTGGGGGAAAATTAATCTAGGTAAGGCTAAAAGTACATTATGTAATGGCAGAGCGCTCCCCTCTCTGATCCGTTAATGCATATTGTTAGAGAGGTGTGTTAACTGTTAGGGTACGTTTTATACAACACCAGAGAAGTGAAACAGACAATATCTCTGTATGGGCTTAACTGAACACAAAAGAAAGCACAATCTTGCTATGCTTGGGTAAGGAAAATAATTATAGTTTCGAAGATTTGATTATTAATTTTAAAGAGAATTACGAGGTACAGAGCCAGGACATCCAAGAACATTTTCTTTGGGAAACCTGATGTCCATCTCCTATCGAGTCCACAAAACACCTGCCAATATTTATGAACAACAATGACAGAGCATTTTCGCACTCTCTGTGGGCTGGTTGCTAATTGTTACCCGCGTGACATAACATGGCGGCCATTAGTGACAGCGGTGGTGATTATGTGTAGAGCAGGAAAGTCATGTTCATGTTTTTTCTGATATGGCAACGCAGATACTTTCATGACTGTGCACGCGACGAATTCCTGGCTATGATGAGATCTCTTGCTTCGTTTCCTCCTGTTTTAACTAACAATCCACAAGATTACGGATGGGGAACTGTGTCTTTGCAAGTACTCCCCTCGCTTTTTTATCTAAATTAAAAATAGTTTTCAACATAGAGACATCTCTCCAGCTAGACATGAACATATGGAAGCAACTGGGGCAGTTTCCCATTCTAAATGGAGTAAATGAACCTGTACATTCACAGTGAGACAATTTATCGGGAATGTTTGCCCCTGTACGCAAAATTCTGACTTTATTCTTTACTAGTGGCCATCTTCCTGGGCCTCCGATGGGAATTCTAATATACCGTATACCAACTAGAGCAGGGAGCCATACAGCATGACAGCATGGGATTATGGCCAAGAAATGCCTCAGCTCTTGAATTTATGAAAAGGGATATCACAGATCCTAAATCCAATTTTGCACAGTTTTAAGTGGAAATGATGACCTCAAAATGTTTTTTTCGACCAGATCCTTGAGGTGTAACATTGTCAGAGTAAACTCACTTTGGGGTTGAGAAGGTTGTAAGGTGCCAATCAAAATTAGTCAGGGTGCACTGTGTGCTTGCTGGAGGCATCCGTTTACTTTATACGGAGCTCAGGTTATAGTAGTAATAGATTATAGTTAACAAATGTTGGGAACTGTAGGATAAACATTGCAGGGGTGAAGCGTGGCAGCTTGATCCCTTGGGTTACGAACAAGGAGAGATGAAGTCTGCAGTGATAGCCATAGAAAAACAAGTTACAGAATGGAGCTCTTCGAAAAAGTGGAAAAATAAGTTGGAATTACAAAAATAAAAGCCAGACGAGTATTATGTGAGGTGGCATCTTGGGTTCACTTGAGATAAGTGTGAAGTCTTGGTCTGAGGGCCTGAATATGGAGAAGGAAGTCTGGTTATGGAGCTTACAGACGGATGCGAGCATCTGCTGGGCACAGTTTTCACTCCCATCCTGCTGTTAGCATGTCTACCTTCTTCGACATCTCCTCATAGGATTTGTTGAACACCTGGTGACTTTTTGTCTGCTCGTCAAGTGACTGTTCCCAACCAGGTGCAGAAATTAAGCTCCTTTAGCAGAATAGTGGTGCTAGACTAGAGGTGAAGATGGGGTGATCAGAAGGGTGTTAATAAGCAACACCATGGCTGTCAGTTGAATTGCAGATGCACTATAATGTACATTACAATGTCCCTGAAGAGTTGATACAGTCAAACATGGAGGAGTAAGTAAATAGGGCTGGGACAGATTCAGGGGTGCAAGAGTACAGGCAAAGCAGCCTTATTGATTGAGAGCAAGCACTTGCGTAGTATAGGCAATGTTGGTGCAAAATGCAACGATTTAACCGCCAACTAGCCTACCTGCTTAAAATGCTGTTTGGCACCATTTATTCTGTGCACTGGAAAAGGTGGAGTTCTGTGTGGAAAGCTGGACGGGCACTATAGCAATTTAAGGGATTCAGAAATGTTGATGCAGGACTGCACCTGCAGTGGAGCTTTTTATAGAATTCAGAAATCCCTGTGCACACCTGCACCAGCATCAGTGCCATCTGTCTGTTTCACAAATAGCTGTGCATAGCTGCACTTGCAGCGAAGCAATCTCTGTAATTCCGGAATATCCGAGCGTACCTGAATTTGTAGTGTAGTGATCTGTGTGTTCCTGAAATGTCTTTCCATAACCACAATCAGGTGACTCACTAGAGTCTTTGGGGAAAGAACTGGCAGCATAGTAGACATTCCTGTAGTAAAGCAAACTTTATCTGCTGTAAAATTCTGTGTTTGTGCGACTGGTACCAAGGGCTGGTTTGGGAATTAAAAGCAGCTGTGGCAAAACTGTTCAAACCAGCCTCCTCCCTTTTATCCCCTCTCTGTATCTCTCTCCTTACACGCATCCAATCTCTGCTTCTCTCCCTCTCCTGAGGTCCCCACTCTCTGCTGCAGTTATCCTTGGGGGCTGGAGAAAGAGACATAGAGGTCAACAGCTGCCCTGTCCTTCAAAACACAGCCCCGAGGCCATAGATCCCCGAGGAAATCCCTGACTGAATAAATGGCCAGTCCGGCCCTACGGATGAACATTTAGAATGAAACATTGATCAATTTATACTGCAGTGCATCGTGTACAACATGCATATCCCAAGGGTGGGGCCTTGGGTGTCGTTCCTTATTTATCTTTGGAAAGATTTTTTAATTAACCAGTCAGTGATCTAAGGCATCTGAAACTCGCATTCAAAGTGAGACACCAGAATGCTCTGAAATGAAACTAGTTCCAGGAACTCTGTTGAGGCGAAGAAGTGTTTTGTGTGAGTTGTAGAAGGACACTCATTTTGAAGTATTTTGTGTGAGATTTGGAAGAGTACAAATGCTAAAGTCTTGTGTGGGATTTGCAAGATTACTAACTTTGAAGATTTGTGTGGGATTTGCAAGATTACTAACTTTGAAGATTTGTGTGGGATTTGCAAGAGTACTAACTTTGAAGTCTTGTGTGAGATTTGCAAGAGTACTAATTTTGAAGTCGTGTGAGATTTGCAAGAGTACTAACTTTGAAGTTTTGTGTGAGATTTGCAAGAGTACTGACGTTGAAGTCGTGTGTGAGATTTGCATGAGTACTAACTTTGAAGTCTTGTGTGAGATTTGCAAGAGTACTAACTTTGAAGTCTTGTGTGAGATTTGCAAGATTACTAACTTTGAAGTATTGTGTGAGATTTGCAAAAGTATTCATTTTGTGGTCTTTGTGTGAGATTTGCAAGAGTACTATTTGTGAGGTCTTTTGTGTGAGATTTACAAGAGTACTCATTTTGAGGTCTTTGTGTGAGATTGACAAGAGTACTATATTCAAATTCTTTTGCGTGAAATGTGCAAAAGCATAAGTCTTTTGTGTGAGATTTGCAAGAGTAGTGACTTTGAATTTCTGCTAACAGTCCACCGTTGCTATGGGCAATGTTAAACAGGGCGATGAGACAAAAACATTCTTGCTGCATCCAACCAGGAGTGTTCAAATTGCCGACTATTTGCTGTGGTCTCTTATCAGATTATCTTCGTAAATATAGTTACTTTGAAGTTTAACAAAGTGTTTATAAGCATCCTTGCTTCACAAGTGTATTCTACTCTGTTGTTGGCCATTTTAGCCTTGCAAAGTTATTTTGATTATATTGTCATATAAGTCTTATTAATTGATGTTTGATCTAGTTTTTTTTAGATCTTAGCTAAAGACAGCTTTAGCTGTTTGTTGGCCAGACCTATTGCTTTAAAATGCATACAGCAGGCTTTTGGTCAGCATCTTGCTCATGATTGGATGACTTTGTAGCCTACATCTCGTCTCTGCTCCTGATTCAATGGCTTTCTCCCTTTCTGTCCAGGAGCATTTTGGTGTTGCAGTGTTCTTACTAGTTGACTTTAATCTTTCCACTGCTGTCATTTCTTGCATTCAGGGACTAGTTTTGTCTTTTACTGTAAACACTGAGTGAAAGTGCTTGTGTTTTCTTGTTCACTCCACCGTGCACAGCTCCATTGCTTCCCCTTCCCACCCTGCTTCTGTTTCTTTTTAAAAATATTCAACCTCATTCTCTGTTCCATTGCTGCCACACTTCTCCACACTTCTGATCCCCTTGCTAATTTATACTACACGATCCCTCCCCTGTAGGATGTTGACATCTCTTTTATGAGGTTTTGCTAAAATCCACTCCATCTCAAGCTTTTGACAAAAGCTGGATGTGATCATTGTCCTTCACATCATTTTTACGGATCACTGACAAAATATCGAGAAGAAGAATATCGACCTACAAAAATATCGAGGAAAAAATATAGAATGGCAAAATATCGAATCCCTATCTCCAAACAGGTAAGTACAAAAATATAGAATCCAAAATATCGTTGTAAAAAATATAGTTAGTCAAAATATCGAATTTTTTAAATGTCTTAAAAGTAATGTAACATTAATGAAATAATACATATAATTAACTGACACATACTTAAAAATACTTAAATAACATTAAAATTATTAAATAATTAATGTAAGTAAAAAAACAATTTTAATACATATATATTAATGTAATATTAATTAAAAATATTCAATATTTTTTGCGTAGGATAACGGGCGGGTAAAATTTACAATTACCACTCCAGAAAGTGCAATAGTAGGGAAAGCGTTGGATAGCGGGAGGGAAAAAATTACTATTCCCACTCCAGAGAGTGCAACGGTAGGGAAAGCGTTGGATAGCGGGAGGGTAAAAATTACTATTCCCACTCCAGAGAGTGCAATAATAGGGAAAGCATTGGATAGCGTAGGGGTAAAAATTACTATTCCCACTCCAGAGAGTGCAACAGTAGGGAAAGTGCTGGATAGCGGGAGGGTAAAATTTACTATTCCCACTCCAGTGAGTGCAACAGTAGGGAAAGCGCTGGATAGCGTAGGGGTAAAAATTACTATTCCCACTCCAGAGAGTGCAACAGTAGGGAAAGCGTTGGATAGTGGGAGGGCCAAATTTACTATTCCCACTCCAGTGAGTGCAACAGTAGGGAAAACGTCAGATGGCGTAGGGGTAAAAATTACTATTCCCACTCCAAAGAGTGCAACAGTAGGGAAAGCGTTGGATAGCGTAGGGGTAAAAATTACTATTCCCACTCCAGAGAGTGCAACAGTAGGGAAAGCGTTGGATAGCGGGAGGGTAAAATGTACTATTCCCACTCCAGTGAGTGCAACTGTAGGGAAAGCGTTGGATAGCATAGGGGTAAAAATTACTATTACCACTCCAAAGAGTGCAACAGTAGGGAAAGCGTTGGATAGCGTAGGGGTAAAAATGATTATTCCCACTCCAGTGAGTGCAATAGTAGGGAAAGCGTTGGATAGTGTAGGGGTAAAAATTACTATTCCCACTCCAGTGAGTGCCATAGTAGGGAAAATAATAATTTAATATTTTATAAAAAATATATTAATTATTAATACCAAAACAAAAGTATTATAATTAATTACCAATCACACAATATTTAATAATCAATTAGTTATATATACCAATAAATATTTGTTTAATTGATTACCTATTAATAATTAATTAACAACCAATTAATTTTCAATACCAAAAATTAATAAATACAAATAATAACAATTAATAATTAATTAATAATAAATTAATTATCAATATACAAAAAATATTTCAATAATTAATTTTTTACAATTAAATTACTTCCCACCATATTCCCCTATAAACCCACAACCCGCTACAAATAATAAATTAATACATTTTACATAATTATCAATTAAACAATTAACACAAATTAATTACCAATTAATACAAATTATTTACCAATTAATAATTAATCAACAAGCAATTAATTTTCAATACCAATTAATAATGATCTAATAACAATTAAATTACTTCCCACCCTAATCCCCTATAAACTCACAACCCGCTATGGAATTAAATTACACAAAAATTAAATAACATAAAATTCATTACTTTAAAAATATTCAAACATACATTCCAATATTAATACATACTTTTAACACATATACTAACACTTAAAACACTATAAAAAAATTCTATATTTTTAACAACTATATTATGACTGTCGATATTACTTACTTCTATATTATTTAAATCGATATTTCTTACCTGATTTTCGATATTCTTCACCACTATATTTTGGCAATTCGATATTCTGTCCATTCTATATTAAAAACTCGATATTCTGTCCAGTTGATATTTTTTATTCGATATTATGTCTGTTTACCCATTTTTACATGACTTTTATGTGTCTTCTGAGTGTTTTAGTTGACAATCACATCTGCGGAGCAATGAAAAATACCGCATATTTCTTCTTTTATTTTGCCACAAGTGCCGCACATCCATTGGAGTAAATAGTGAATTCTGTTTCACTGTTTATGTAAAGCAATCACCAGTTGGAGCATGTATATCATGATGACAATTTGTCTTTAATCTTGTAACATTTGTGAATAACGGGAGTGTAGTGCCAAGCTTTATTTGTTTACCTTGTTATCACTTGGAAAGACTACCGTTCAGTGGCTATGGATACCATGTTTTGTGGTATTGTTTTAGCAAGATAAGTGTGGGAACAATGGGTGTTAGAAATCTTGTGAACCCATGCAGATTCTGGAACTTTACTTCACAGAAATATAAGTACATTTGTACATTTGTAATTTTATGTTTAAAACGTTTTTATTGAGACAAAACAAACCATGGGGGAGGGGGACAGGAGGCAGGATACGTGGAATACAGTCAAAGAAGAAGGGATGCATCTCCAGAGGGTTGGCAATAGGTGAAGCGTTGGCTCAGAGGGAAGAACACAGTAAATGAACGCTAGAATTACAAGCTGTGGAATCCCACGCGCGTATCCGACACCCAAAAGCAGAGCAATAAAACCCCCCCCAATCAACCCCTCAACAGAACACAGTCCCCCCCCTCCCATCCCCCATCCTCCCAGTACAAAAACAACAACACTCCCCCCTCCCCCCGTCCTATGGTCCCGCAGCAAAGTAGCCCTAACCAGGAAGCCCCGCACAGCCCCCCCCCCCCCCGCCGGGGGTCCCCATCTCACATGTAAGCTAGTCCGCCGGGGTCACCGGCGGCCGCAGCCTGAGAAGCCTAAGATACCTCGGGCAGGTGAGCTCCCGGAATTCAGTGGACAGCAGCGCTAGAAAGGGTTGCCATAGCTCCTCAAATTGGTCTATCTCCCCCGCAACCGTAAGCGACAGCTTCTCCATCCCCAGCACATGCCAGAGTCTGTGCAACCAACCGGTGATGGAGGGGGCGGTGGATGTGCGCCAGTGGATCAGAATGTTCTGAACCGCAGACCCCAGCGCTATCGCAATCTGCCTACCCCTGCGGGACTTCAGTGGGTACATTAGGTCATTGGGGAGGCCCAGCAGGACATACGCCGGGAGGCGCGGCAGCTCTATGCCAAAGTGCTCATCCACCTCGTCCAGAACTTCCTTCCAGTAGGCGGTCAGCACTGGGCAATCCCATAGGATGTGTGTAAGGGTACCTTCCTGCCCGCAGCTCCGCCAGCACCCCTTGTCAGTGTGTCTATGCATTTCATACAGTCTCTCCGGGGTGTAGTACCAGTATGTGGACACTTTAGTGAAGGTTTCCGTAAGGCCCGTGTGGTATGCAGAGTGCCGCGCCCGATACGCAATTTTGTCCCATTCCTTGTGGCTGAGTGTCCTACCCAATTCCCTGTGCCAACGCTCCCTCCCCGGATTGTAGTAGTGAAACGGCGGGGGTTGTAGGTGTTTGTACAGATCAGTGATCAGTTTAGCGTCGGAGGTCCGAGTAGCCAACCACCGCTCATACGGTGTAATTGGACGGGCAGCGGCGGCACGCACCTGAGGCTGGAGGGCCCAATGCCGAACTTGCATGTAGCGCAATCTGTCCAGCTCCGTCAGGCCGAACTCCTGGCGGAGTTGCTGAAAAGGAACCACTCCTTCCGGGCCATAGATCTGGAAGAGTGCCCTGCAGCCCGCCTGCACCCAGTGGGAGAAAACCCCCGGCTCCATCCCAGGGGAGAAGTCCGGGTTGCCCGCAATGGGCGTGAGCGGCGAAGGGAAGGTGGTAAGGCCCCGGGCCTCACAGACCGCGTCCCACACACGCAGGGGGACCCGCGTAACAAAGGAAGCGTAAAGATTAGCGGGGCGGTGCGCGCGGCGCAGGAATGGAACCTCTTGTAAGGTGCGGCCCGCCACTGCCTGGTCTTGGAAGAGCCAATGTTTGTCGGACTCCCACCTGCTCCACTCCACCAGATAGCGGAGCTGTGCCGCCTGAAAGTACTTACGGAGGTCCGGAATGCCGAGACCCCCCGCTTCCGGAGCAAGCGTGGAGAGGACCCTCTTCATGCGTGGCCTGCGGCCCTGCCAGACAAAGCGGGAGATGTCAGCCTGCATTTGTCGTATCCAGCCCACCGGGGGTTGGAGTGGAAGGGCCCGGAAAAGATATAGTATCTGGGGCAGCACCGTCATTTTGACCGCCGCGATTCGCCCCAGCCAGGACAGCAGGCCCTTGTTCCAGCGGCCAAGCTCGTCCTTGATCTTCCTGCTGAGGGAGGCATAATTGGCCGTAACCATCTCCGACAGTGTAGGCGCCAGCAGAATCCCCAGATACGGCACCGTGGACGAGGACCACTGCATGGGGAAGAGCCGTTGAAGATCCCTCCTGGTTTCCGCAGCCAGGGACACGTCCAGTGCCATCGACTTGCTCATATTCATTTTGAAGCCGGCCACCCCCGCGAAGGCGTCCAACTCTCGGAGGCAAGTAGGCAGCGACCTCCTAGGGTCGTCCAAAGTCAGCAGGACATCGTCCGCATAGAGACTGACGGTGTGGACGTACTGGCCCATCCGGACCCCGACAGCATCCGGATTGTCACGAATCCTCTGAGCAAACGGCTCCATGTAGAGGGCAAACAGGAGCGGCGAGAGAGGGCAGCCCTGCCGCGTGCCGCGCTCGATGGCAAAGCTACCAGAGCTACACCCGTTTACCCGCACCGACGCTGAAGGATGCTTATAGCAATTAAATACCATGGTGCGGAACTTATCGCCGATTCCCAGTTTCTTAAGGACCCGCTCAAGATACGGCCAGTGAACTCTGTCGAAGGCCTTCTCTGCATCAACGGACAACAACATCCGCTCCCCCGAGATCCTTGAGGCCTTCTCCAGAACATGTGTCACCCTCTTGGTGTTGTCAACCGTCTGTCTACCGGGCACAAAACCAGCCTGGTCCGCCTCCACCAGGTCGGGGAGGTGTGGACCCAGCCTGGCTGCGAGAATCCCCGTGTACAACTTGAGGTCGACATTTAGGAGAGAGATGGGCCGGTATGAGCCGCAAAGGGCCCGGTCCTTCCCAGGCTTCGGGATTACCGCGACCGTCGCCCTCAGGAGATCCGGAGGGATGGCTCCCGGTGCGGAGAAAGAGTTAAACAGCCGCGTAAGGACAGGGGCCACGGCCGTGCAAAAAGTCTTGTAGAATAGCGACGTGAACCCGTCCGGGCCCGGGGCCTTGCCATGTTTCAGCCGCGCAATAGCTGAAATCACTTCCTCCACATGGATGTCCCGCTCCAGGTGGTCAGCCTGAGCCGGGTCCAGTACCGGGAGGGTCACCGACTCCAAATAGCTATCGGTCTCCCGTGGCGGGGAGGGCTCCTCAGCATACAGCGCCTCGTAGAAGCCGCGGAAAGATTCCGCTACTTCCGCGTCCCCGGAGACAACCCCCCCGTCCGCGCCCACCAATTCTTTCACGACGCTGCGCTGTTGCGCGACCCGGAGCCGGTGTGCTAGGAGCTTGCCACATCTGTCCCCCCCAGTGTAGTAGGCATGTTTCAAACGTAAGGCGGCGTACTCCGCCCTATCAAGATCCAGAGCCGAGAGGAGCTTCCTCGCTGCCTTCAACTGCCTCCAGACCCTCGGCGCTCCCGTACGGCGGTGGACCTGCTCAAGCTCCCGAACTTGAGCCGTCAACTCATCCCTCTTCAGTTGTCGCTCCTTATTCTCGGCTGCAGAGATAGAGATGAATTCCCCCCGTAGGACGGCCTTCAATGCCGCCCACTGTGTCGCCTGCGAGGTGTCAGTGTTGCTATTGTGAGTGAGATAGTCCTGTATGACCTCCCCGATGCGTTGCACCACCGATTTTTTGTGTAGAAGTGTGTCCCGGAGGCGCCACACCCCCCGAGAGGGGGAGGCCGCCGGCCACTGGAAAACGCCGATAACTGGAGAGTGGTCAGACAGGGTCAGGACCCCGATGTCCGCCGCCGTGGCAGCGGCACGCATCGGTCCACTCACCAGGAGGTAGTCCAGCCGTGAGTAAGTGCGGTGTGCGTGCGAGAAGAAAGAGTAGTCCCTATCCGTGGGGTGCAGGGAGCGCCAGAGATCATGCAAGTCCATGTCCGCAATTCGGGCCTTCCCAGCCTGGGACAGTTCCCCCGTCTGCGGGAAGCGCTGCGCCGATCTGTCCATCCCAGAGTCAAAGACAATGTTGAGGTCTCCGCCCAAGATAACGTGTCGGTCCGGGGAAGCAGTGACATCCACCAGCGCGGAGTCTAGGAAGCGCTCCTGGTGCTCGTTTGGGCTATAAACGGAGCCAACCGTAAATGCTATGCCTCCCAGGCTCATGCGATACGCAAGGAGCCTCCCCTTCTGTTCAGCACACTTATGCAACACCTCCCCCCGAAAGGAGCTCGCTAGGAGAATGGCTACCCCTGCCGTCTTGTTCGCTGCCGAGGAAAAGAACTGGGTGGGGAACTTAGCAGAGCGCATCCTGTGGCAGTCTCGGGGCAATAAGTGTGTCTCCTGCAAAAGGCAAATGTCCGCCTGCGTCCCCTCCAGCAACGACAGGATCGCCCTGCGCTTCACCGGGTTATTCAGACCCTGAACATTAAGGGTCACTACCTTTAGGCCCGGCATTCCTCGCAGGGATCGGGAGCGCCATGCAATGGGTAGGGAATCAGCGGGTGGGGCGCGCGGGGCCGCAGCGCGGGACAAGCCAAGACAAAGCGGGCAAAGACAACATCGGACGGGACCTTCCCAACCCCAAAACAACCCCCTCCCCCACCCAAAACACAACCTTGGCAACTAGCCATCCCCAAACTCAAACACCCCATAGTCTCAGTCAAGCCCCAAAACGGGCAAGTCCGTAGAAAATAGCAAAGTGGACGTCCAGCCACTCACCTCCGCCCGCTCCCCCCCAACCCCCCCGCCCCGTGCCAAGCATGTTAAGAAGCTAAAGACATCTCCCCCCGGAGTGTATGTTAGGCCGTCAAGGCCACGCTAGAGGAGCCGATCGAGTCCCCGGCCGCCGCCCTCAGGGCGTCTGCCATGTCCGCCCTAATGGTAGGGGAGTCCGGGCGCCCTGCACTGGTCGCTGAGCGCCGCCTCGATGACCTCCGCCGATTCCGTCCCTCCGAGGACCTCCACGACGGCGTAGCTCCCTCTTCCTCCGCTGCCGTGAGCCCCAGGACACCACAAATGTCTTGCAAGGAGCGTAGCTGATGCAATACCCCGTTCCACCGAAAAATCAAGCGGAAGGGGTGACCCCAAGAGTACGGCGTCTCATGCTCGCGCAAAAAGTCAGTGGCAATCCTAAAGGACCTGCGTTTCTGTAGAGTGATGGCAGAGAGGTCCTGGTACAGCGCCACCGGCCGATCCCGAAAGGTCAGGGGCTGTTTCCTGCGGGCTTCAGCCATGATACGCTCCTTTAGTGGAAAGTCGGGCAGGAAGGCCAGAATGTCCGGTGGGGGTGCCGATGGCTGGCGCTGGCGGCCAACCCTATGCGCCCTGTCGATGCTGATGGGAAAGTCCGCGGCCTCCCCCAGGATTTCTCGGAACAGGGCCCGCAGATAGCCCCCCAGATCGGACCCCTCATCCGCAGTCGGCACGCCACGCACTCGGATGTTGTTCCTCCGAGATCTGTTCTCGAGGTCCTCAGAGTGGGCCTGGAGCTCCACACACTGTTCCCGGAGGCGAAGAACGTCCTGCTGGAGGTGGACTATCTCCTCCGCTCGCTGTTGGCCCTCCGTCTCCACCGCCTCCACACGCTCACCTAGGCCCTCCACCTCTCTGCGCACTTCTCGGACCTCGCTGGCCACCTCCCGCTTCAGTGTCTGGAAGTCCTCCCTGAGGGAGCTAAACAGTTCCTCCATGAAGGCCCTCGTGACGGGTGGCTCCCCTCCAGTCACATCCGCCGGAGCCCGGGAGGGCCCCGGCGAGGGCTGTGTCCTGTCCCGCAAGTGCTGGGCCCTGCCAAGCATGTCCGGCAGAGTACGGTCCCCTTTCTTCGGGCCTCCTTTCCCAGCCATCGTCAGCTCCGCAGTCGGGCCCCGATCCAGGCGCCCCAGAGATGCTCAGCCGCCGGCAAGCACTCGGGCCGAGGGATCCCCCACAAGTGAGGTCGCTGCGTCACAGGTGACAAAATGGCGGCCGAGCCCGGTCACCGTCAGCCGCAAGAGCTAGCGTGAGACAACCAAGGGGGCCGCAGCGAGGGGGTCCCAACAGCTCATCCCTCCGGTAGTCAAGACAGCAATATCGGGAGGTCGTGTGCAGCCAGCATCCAGGGCTCAGCGGAGGTCGCCACCACTGCTCCTTCGGGGACAAAATGGCGGCCGGGCGGAGCAAGCCACACCGACTAGGCCCGGCGACACCCCCGGGGCCTCCGAGGTGCCCCGCCGTGAAATAAGTTCCACCACCGGCCCCCGTTAGTCACGCACAGGGGGCCAGATGATCCGGCCCCAACAAGGAGTCCGCCGTACCTCGGCTAGGGGTCAGGGCCTCCGCAGTGCCAGGTGTCGCCGTCACCAGTCCGAGTGCCGGGGCACCCGTCCCAAGCCCTCCACACCGTCGGGCCCCTTCCCGCCAGGCTCCTTCAGTCACCGTCGAGCGGCGGGCCAGATCCCCTCCAGACCGCAGCTTTCAGCACCAGGCCCAACCGAGGCGCCCGGACAGCTCTCCAATACGCTCCGCCCCTCGGGCTCACCGCCGTCGTCCCCTGATCTCAGACGAACTTTTGGGGGGGTTCCCCCGGGGCGATCCGGACCAAAACAGCACCAATGTGTGCCCCTGATGTTCCGCCACGCTCCTCTCCCGCGCTGAGCCTCAGCGGGGGGAGAAAAGCATAACAAAAAGGCTTTAGCTTGGCCGGGCCGGAGGAGCTACGGGAGGAAGCGTCCGCTCACCCCGCCATCTTGGCCACGCCCCCCACATTTGTAATTTTAGAGAATGTTTGAAGTTTGCAAGGCATTCTGGGTATGAAAACGTACAGGGATCCATACAAGTCACACCACCCTTTGACACCCCTTGTTTCGTAGGTTTCCCTAGATGGCAACTAAACCTTGGGATCAAATACCACTGCTATCCACATCGCCAGAATGGGTCAATTTTCATGGCAAAAATGTAATTGTCTCTAAGCTATGATTTGGGTGGTTCCCGTGTCAAGTGCACAGGCCCAGCCATACAAATAGGGTGGAGTTTTTCACAAGTAAAGTAGAGTTCCTTAAAGCTGAGAAAATAGTGATCTTAGCATAGCAAACCTTTTCCTAATGCTAGGTATAGAAAAAAATGCTTTTGTTGAATAGCACATTTGCCCATTGTGCCTGAAAAAAAAATGTTTGCTTTATCGGTGTTTGACTTGGCATCCTTGGTATGGTTCACCCTGACATTTTGACTCTACCTCCTGTATATTTGATGCTGTGCTGGATTTAGTTTTTGCTGGCTTAGATACCATGGGCACTTTGCCACTGCAGATCAGTGTCAAAGTACAAGTGCTCCCTAGGGAAATTGTTATTGGGATTTAGTATCCGTGATTGGCATATTTGATTTACTGGTACATCCCTAGTAAATTGCACTGATTGTGCCTGTAAATCAAATGCTGCTAGTGGGCCTGCAGCACTGATTGCGCCACCTACATGAGTAGCCCTGTTAAGGTATCTCAGACCTGCCACTGCAGTGTGTGCGTAGTTTTAAACTGCCACGTCGACCTGACAAGTGCACCCACTTGCCAGGCTCCACCTTCCCTTTTCCTACATGTAAGGCACCCTTCAGGTAGGCCCAAGCTACCCCCATGGGCAGGGTGCAGTGTAGATAAAAGGTAAAAGGCAGGTCATGTACTGGTTTGTTTTACATGTCCTCATAGTGGAATACTGCCAATTTAGTTTTTCACGATTGAAAGGCTATCTGTCCCTCAGGAGTTGCTTTGTAACATCTTACAAGTATAACTTTCCTTTGGGATAAGATGGAGAAATGGAGTTTAGGTTCTCCGAACTCAGAATTGTGTGTTTGAAAAGGGCACTTCTAGAAAGTAGGCATTTTCTTTTTTTAACCATTCTGTGTGACTCTGCCTTTTTGTGTATTGATTGTCTGGTTTTGAAGTGACAGGGGCTGGGAATGTACATTCACTGTAGACAGCCACAGTGGAAGGGAGGCGGTTCGAGGTGTGTCCTGCCTTTCCTGGGTGACTCATAGATGGGCTGAATCATCTTTGGTTGCATTTAGAATGGTGGCAGGAGTTTCCACTGCACCTGAATAGGCTGTGTCTCCTTTTCGCAATGCCCCCTGTGGTCATGCTGCACCAGTGAGGGCAGAATTGGTTTGGGCTGGGCTCAGAGACCCTTGCCACAAAGAGAACAAAGAGAAACTGGAGTATAAGTATTGGACCTTAAACCCCAGAGAATTAGATCACTTCTGGACTCGAGGAACCTTTGCCAAAGAGAAGATCTGGAGAGCAATGAGGATGAGTCCTGCCCCTTTGCTGTGTGCTTTGATGGGTTGGCCCGCAGTTGCTGCTTCTGCCAAGGAAAGGACTAAGAATGGAACTTTGCAGTGAGCCTACCTAAAGAATAATCTCCAAGGGCTTGTGTGTGCTGGCCTCCTGTTCCGAAGTTTCAGGGACACAAAGACTTCACCTGCAACCCACTGACCCACACATGGACTCCTGTGTGGACTTCTGCATTCAAAAGGGTGCCAATTTCAGTTTCTGGACACTAACAATTGTGTGGTTGGTGCTGCAAAGCAAGAAAAGTATCTTTGACGCTGTCAGCGACACTGCTGTGATGCACCGGCCTGCACCGAGGCCGGGGCACCACTCGTGGAATGCATGACACACCTCCCCGCCTGCACTGCAGCTCCGACGCCCTTCGACACCTGCTGATGCCTGCAGTTATGGGCCTTCCCAACACCAAAACTTGCACTGATGCCGTCACCACCAGCACCAGCATCCCGTTATCACGGATCCGTTGACCGATAAAGTTGACTTCACAAATTCTTTGACCTTGCATAGCATCACCTCACCGGAACCGATGCATCACCGCCAACGTCGGCGACTTCTTGTGTCCTGACTCGACGCATCGCCTCCTTACGGAAATGACGCCTTGCCTCCCCCATGGCAACCGGGGAACCGGCCTCGAGCTAGGTACCAATGCCTCACCTCCACAATGCCATGCATTGTTCATAGACTTCATTTTCCAAGGTACTGTTGTTTGGGGGTCCGTGTGAATCCGTGCCTGATGCCACACACATCTTGTGGCTGGCGCCGTACTTAGGATTTATGCCTGTTACAGCGTTGTAATAGCCCCGGGGGTGCTATTTGTTTCTACAAGTGCTATTTCTGCCAGTAACTGTTTTAGTGATATTTTGATACATGTATGATGAATTCTTGTCGTTTTGGTCTTGTTTGGTTTTGATAAAGATACCTTATTTTTCTAAACTGGAGTGGTGTCCATTTGTGGTGTTTACCCTGTTTTACTGTGTGTTTTGAGTACAAATACTTTACACATAGCCTTTGGGATAAGCCTGTCTGCCCTTGCCAAGTTATGAAGGCTTAATCGTGAAGTGCCTCGTACAAAAAAAAAATAGCTCAGCAGACGGGAGGAAGGGGAGCTTTAGCATTGTAGGGGTTAAATACTTACCTCTGTGCCTGATGATAATCATGGATGTTGAGTATATTGGCATCGTTTCCATGTACCTATTTTATTAGCTACAATTTCTAGTTATACTCATGTTCTGGCTACAGTTGAAAGGCTGTTCAGGCAGACTTCTTGATTATTGTTTGGAATCTGCAGTTTGTTGGAATGCTTCCAATGTTGATTTGCTGATGTGGTTCCAGATTGATAAGGATCAAATGAATTATGCAATGCAATACATGGTTATTTTTTCTTTTTGGCATCTAACGAGACATTGGTGACAAATTATGTAATCTCTTCTTGTCACTTCCAAGCTTCCTGCAAAAGAGTGTGGATTGTGTGAATATATGAAAGAATAAAAGCAAACCAGTGAATCTTAATCTGACCATTCACTGGTTTACTGATCAACCCCTCCCGCTCCCCCCCTCCCTCTTCCCCCGGCCCGGCAGTCTATGCTTTGAAGTAGCATTCTACTAGAGAATGTATTGTATTGTCAAAGTCCTACAAATGTTCTTGATGGATGGTGACACATCCATATATTGCAATGGTAGCAGTGATCCAATTTAGGCAAATAGCATCTTTCCTACTGTGCAACTTGATTCTGACCTTTTGCAGGCACATGAGAATGAGGATCTATTTCTTCTATTACCCTTTACTTAATTTGAACTAGTGTTTGTCTGTGCTCAGCTCAAGGACTTATTTTTTGTGTACTGGATCATATTTGAATGCAGACAGAACAGGAGTGGTGTATCATCAGGCAATCCTAAACTAAAAAAACGACAGCTTTCAGGGATGTGGACATGTGGGCTACAGAAATGTGCCATAAATGCCTTTTCTTGCAAATAACGCTTCCCAGTGCATAGTTCCCACTGTTATCTGGACAGTCACAAGGTGTCAAAATGGCTTCAAATGTGTGAGGCGGATTGATGACAAGACGCCCAATGGAGACTTTGACCAGCAGATCAGCCCTCCAGGCTTAATGGTGAATCCAAAATGACTGCAAGAGCCTTAGATTGGTTATTTTGGGAGCTCCGGCCATAGTGAAAGCCCACCAGAGCATTTCATAGCAAGCATGGAGAGCAGTTACTTTACCACACTAGTGCCCTACACCTGAACCAGTGGGTGCAGTGTTCTGTATTTGGTATGAAAGTTCAAGGATAATGCATGTCTATGATTTGAGAACTTCATCAACCCAGTGCTTTTCAAGTGCACCAAAAGCCCCTCCCTCCTCACTCAAGCGTGAAAGAGCACCAGCTCAGTGTTTAAAACCCAGGAGAACAACACCACAGGACCATGACATTTAGATGCATGCACATGGGGAATTCTGTGTATGATATCCCCAACAATTATGGTGGAAGCAACAAAAATATCACCCTCCACGCACTGAGACTGAGGCGTCAAGGAGAGCAGGCCCTTCAACATCGGTGGCTGAATATCTTCGCACTATATCTCAGACCATGTGAGAAGGTTATTCGGGAGTGATCCAATCCAGCGATCAGGGATCGATATTTTTTTCATAAACATAGGCCCATTTATACTACTCAACTAATCCCTTCACGCGGGGGTTCAGTGTAATGCAAGTTTATACTCAACTTACCAAAGTACATTACCGAACCTGCATTTCTCCTCTCGATATGAATATGACTAATGGGGATGAATTGTATTAGTTGAGAAGTTGCTGACAATAATTATATGACTATAAATAACTACTAAATAATAACAGACTCAGTATATATTTTATGTAGGTTTATCATAAATAAAGTGAAATGATTGCTCATCAAGTACAGTTACACATGAATGCAAACTTCGTGAATTATCACAGAGAGAGAACATTAACAATGTTTAGAAACAAACTCAATTCAAATAACAATGCATTGAAAGAGTGGCTAGGCGAAGAGAGAAAAGTTTCAGAGACAAAATACATTTGCAAATGTTTATGCAAATTCAGGAGATCATGTATACTAACCCAAGTAAGGAGACAGAGAAAACTACCCTCAGGCCTAAGGGTAGCGCAACCCCTCGAGAAGATTTGAGTGGCAAAGATTAAGTCAGGAATCAGGAAACAGGTAGGTCTCTATCTGGAAACAGCAAACCAACAACAGCGACGATCTCCCGCTAGCTAACACCAGCCACACCACCTAGGACCCCTCAACTATACCCTAAAACCTAAATGTCCGAACCACATTTGTTTCAGTATTTGTAAAATCTCCAGCTCTCATTGGTTAAGGACGGGGATGTCTCTGTCACACCACTCTCAGCGTGATCATTTTATTCACTAGTTTATTGTTTTAGACTTTCAACAATCCAAACAGATCCTTCTCAGAAAAAAACTCTGAATGCAATCACATTACATATTTAACATGTTGCAAGTTTCTACTCTTCCATTGTTTGCTTCTGCCATCTCGTGAAAGAAGTTGTATGCTTTACATTTATTTATCAGTTTTCTCTTCCCACAACCTTGTCATGAAGGACAAATTTCAATTTTTGCGTTCTCTCCTCATTCGGAGCTCAATTTAATTCCTTTTATTTTCCCTTTCAGCAAAGTTAACCCCAAACTGGCATGCAGGAAAGTAGGCCCATGCCTGTTTTTCCACAAGACTTAAACACAAACATTTATTATTTTCATGAAATGTAATTTCAAAGCGCACCATCCCAGCATTGCACTAACCCACGCACAACCTGTGGTATTCCTAGGAGAATATTATTAACGTGCACAAAAGCAGCATTAGTCTTTATTATTTTGTTCAAAGCCATAAGCAAATACGGCCTAGTCTTCATGCATTAGTACAAACATTAATTTTACACATGCGAAAAAGCCTTTCCACATGTTAGCATTTTATTTAATATTCTTCACAGCACTCTGTTAATGTATGTTACTGAGGGTTTAATCCGAGCAGGTTTAATTTACTCAAAACCCTGCTCCATCAGGAGCAAAACAGATTTCAAGAAAAGGGAAACAGCTTAAGTGGCTTCACTTAAAAGCTTTCACAAATAGTCGAATTGCATGGAGGCAAAGACAATGGCAGTGGAGAGCAGCATGGAGGCTGTCATGGCAGGAGTGATTGAGCAATAGAGTAGGGGGGTAGGACTACTGCAAGTAGCTGGTTCAGCTCAGTGGCAGGCTGTTGATTCATTCACCAGTATTTGTACTTGGGTGGTGTCCTCCATTAGTCAAGCGAAGGGCAGACTTGGGAGGCTTGAAAATAACATGGGAGTCTCAAATGTTGTTTTCTAGCTGTGGTCCTCTAACAAAGCTTTCTTTATGGCTGAAGTGGCTGTCCATGAGGATATCCAATCTGTCAAGCCACTCAACTAAGGGTATGGCCTTCTACAGCTGGCAAAGGTGGGTCTGAGGAACACATTAGATGATAGTACCCTTTCCTCAACCATTGATCAAACTCTACTTTTTCTGAACACCACTCAGACTTTATTCTAGTCCTGCCTGTCAAATATTTTAATCTAGTTATATTGTTTTCAAACACACATCTGCCAACCCCATCTCTTACTCAGATATTTTGTATCTCATAAAGTCATTTTGAAATGTTTTTGTGACTATGAAAAAAAACCTGTGTCAGGGTGCCTTACCCTCAACCATGTGATAGTATTCATTTAAAATAATCACAAATATGTTTAAACATGATCACTGTGACCAAAATATGCTATTTCTTTAATCCGCAGGATCTTTAGCTAAAATGCAATAGTTGGTTTTCATCCAGTTTTATCATTTTATATAATGAATGGTTTCTCCTCCAAGAACATAGTTGCATTTTTGTTAGGTCTAAGTGACGTCTTGTGTAGCCTCTCAGAATTCTATTTTCTCAACTTTTTGTTTAAACCTCTCAGTTAATATAACAGGAGTGTGAGTGTCTCACAAACTTCAAGTGGATCTAACGAGGGAGACTTCTTACCTTCAGTAAAGATGAGGCCATTGGCCATTATCATAAGTAATAGCGAAGAGGGGAGGGTTGGGGTGGGTTAGCAATGGACCAGCGGCGGCGGGTGTTTCATGTGTGGTAGTGAGCTTACAGGAGAGAGCGAGGAAAGTAATGCAGTCCCAAGCAGTACTGAAACATAAATAAACAACTAGCCCACTCGCGTAAGGAGTGGAAGGATAGAAGTCAGCCAATGGAAATCTTAGCAAATAATCTATGAACAAAAGGTAGGATTAACACAATTATATGAAGGAAAGCCACTGAATTTTGAGCATTAGACTGAGATAAACAAGTAAACCATCCACTACTGAGCAAAGTCTACTCTAAACTATTGTAAATAATAGGCTTTTTGACAGCAGACAGCTAAAGGTGTCTGTAAATGAGACCTAAAACCTTCTGTTCCAAAATGCCCCTTTCTCTAAGTTTACCTGGGCTCAAAATATTCCCACAGATGAATGAGCCTGTATTTACTTTCCTCAACCAAGCAACTGAGATTGACAACATCGAGGCTATTGCGCACCCAAAATACTCTGTCATGAAAGCACATGCCCAAACTCCTACTCACTGAGGGTTGATTCAGAAAACCTTATATTTTTTTAATACATATATTTAGTGTTGTACTTTCATTTATAACCTCAAAAGAGAATTCTCATTTTTACGCACCCCCATATTGGTCACCCTCAGCAAATGATCACTCACCTAGTAAATGAAACTCATTGTTCACTAGGCAGCAGTCTCCCCTGACTACTCTCCTGCATGTGCACTTTCCGAAATATACTTACAGAGAGTCAGTGTCAGCATCAGAAATTCACTAGAGGGATCCCCCACTCAGGTGTCAACACCTTATTTCATAAATGTTGAATTTCAATATTATTCAGACATACGCCTCTCTGAACCCAGTTGGATCCCTCTGTCAATACTTTTCAGGGGGGAACCCATACTTCCTTATCAGGGTCTCCGTCATGGTGGTGTACTTCTGCATGTCACTCCCTTCAAGGGCCAGTAGGGCATACCTCCCATCCTCCGGAATATAACTCCCCAGGACAGTTCCAAAATCCTCCTCATGGATTCTGCCCACTGCCAGAGCTCTCTCATACTCCTGCAACAACTGACATATGTCATCCCCCGCCTTGAAGCTAGGTACCAAATCTGTGGGTATGTGAATGGTATTTCTAACACTAGACTCACTATTGCTGCCACCACTAGACTCTACCTGCGGTGAGTCCAGAACTCTCAAACTACGCTCATGGGCCAGTTTCCTTTCCACCAGAGCAAGTTCTTCCCCGGCGAAGGCCTTTTCAGCCTCTGCCATCCTATCCTCAGCTAAGCCTCTTTCAGCCATTGCCCTTCTCTCTTCTACAGCCAGCTGCAATCTCACGTCCCTTTCAGCCTGTCTATCCTTGAGTTCCTCAGGCTACAGGGTGTGGGAGGTGACCCTGTTCTTGGCACTGGACCCAGCAAGGGACTTCCTATCTATGGGTCCTCTCTGTCTACTGACGTCCCTGCCCAGTCATTCTCTCCCTCCTCTCCTCACTCTCTTCAGGGCCACTGCCCTCTAGGGGTGCAGATTGGGAACCCTCTCACTCACCGTCCTCACTGATCTCAGGGTCCTCCTCAGGGTCTTCCTCAAAACCACCACCCTCCTGGTCCTCTTTTAAGGTTGCTTCCCCACATTCCCTTTCAAAATAGTAAAAGGCTCTCTGAAGGTCCCGCTCAGTAGATTCCCCACCCACAGGTATCCCCTTCTCCCCGAGGAAAACCTTTAAATTCGCCAAATTGTAATTCAATAGGTCATCTAGGTTAAAGATTAACCTCATTGTGGCAAGGTATAAAAATCACAAGTGCAACAACAAGATTCTCAGGCCTAAGAGATGAAGCAGGAGTAAACAATGACGTTGACTAATGTGAGAGAACAGGAGAAAGACACATAATGGTCTAAGTGCAGAGTTGTATTGCAACTATGAGTTACTGTGGTATCATGCAAATGCAAGTCCTATCCTCATTGCAGATCACCAATGTTTGAAATTGGGTTTCTGGTTGCCTAGAGTATGCACCTAAGCCAGACAGAACCCACCACTCTAGTCAGGGCAAGTCAGTTGCACACCAAAGACAGCTTGTGCTCACCCTCTAGTGCAGAGCAGTCAGGCTTATCATCAGAGGCTATGTGTAAAGCGTCTATGCAACACACTCAGTGAATACACCAAAAAAAAGACTCCACACAGGATTATATGAAAATATTTATGGTATATTATATGTAAGACAAGACCAAAACAACATGAATCAACAATACTGTCCATACAATGCAAATCCTGAGATAGTACTCGTTATCCTGACAATGCATGAATCAAAACGACATACATTATGACATCAATGCAAGAAATGCAGCAGTTAGGTTAAAGGAAAATACTGAAGTCACCAATTATCACCAGTAGTGCACAAGTCACAAAATAACACCATTAACATATAGGGTGCAGTGTACCCTCACTTCCTTTTAAGCTTTATATGTTTATTAGATATCCCCCCTAGGACACAGGAGCCACTGCGTGCCTACTAGTGATACCCCTGATTGGGGGGCCTCCATTGAGGACTCACCCTGTAATGGCCTCCAGCTAGCAAATGCAAGTGCCCCCGGTACGGCCCAACACGGGATACACACACTGTGGCACCCAGTGGGGGGATCAAGAGAGGTCTCCCAACTGGGTGCCACAGTGTGTCCCTCCCCTGTTGGGTCGTACCGGGGGCACTTGCATTTGGTAGCTTGTTGCATTACAGGTAGAGTTGGGAAAAGGCAGGTGCCAAAAAATAACTGAGCCGCCAGTGTCAGCAACATGGGATGGCTGGATATCTCCCCCAGGATCCTCTACTGAGATGAGAAGTAAATTCCAAACATAAAAGAGGGGCCCAGCTCGGCGGAAGTGAAGGGCTGGACCGAGCATCCTACCTGTTCCAGACGGGGTGCAGCGAGAGGGGCCACTGGGGCTACCCTTGCCTGCTGTACCGCTGATCCTGAAGATTGCAGGAGTTGTGATCCAAGTCCCTCAAGGTCTCCCCAGAGTGAAGAAGGAGTGGCGATGGCGGCACTGCACTGTACTTGCCCGGTCGGGATTTCCTTCCAAGAGTGCGACGGCCTCTCGAGGCAACACTGGGGATGAGATTAGCCGTTAACATGGCAACCCTGATCTCCGAAAAGCAATGGCCATCTGGCAAAGCCTTTCACTGTGCAGAGTAAAGAGCTGCTTGATCACCCACGATGCTCTGTCCCACAACTGGTGGCAGAAAACAAAATTACTGATCAGGCACGGCAAGTGCTGGATCTTCAGAATGCACTTGATCCTGTGATGCTGTCAGCGTAGGGTTGGAATGCTTCTTGTCACAAGGTGATCAGCCACATGCTGATTTTTGTCACAAAAGCACTGTGCCAGACTCTTCCGTTGCTGAGATCCAAGCCAGGGCAGTCAAGGGGAATCCTTGATGGCCCTGGGATTCTGTGACCAGGGATAGACAAGCTAGCAAGCCCCTGGAGAGCACTGGGGGCACAAAGAGCAGGCAGGCAGCAGGTCGGCATATATGACAAGATGCAAGGTGGCACTTCTTCCTGCAGCCCAGCAGTCAGCAGGCCAACACAACAAAGCAGGTAGTCTAAATGGCGGTTCCTTCTGGCAGCACAACAGTCCTCTGACAATGTGCAGTCCATAGAGCACGCAGTTTCTAAAGACATGGAGTCAGAGGCCCTGTACTTATACTCACAAATGTCTTTGATGAAGGGGTGACTTCAAAAGGAACCCTTACAGGTGTACAACAATCCCTTTCAACCCATCCCTGGCTCCAGACAATCAGTAGGGGGCAGAACAGCCCTTTGTGTGAGGGCAGGGCACAACCTATACAAATGTAAAATGTGAATGCCTTTTCCCACTCCCAGTCCAGGAAGACCATCAGTATGTAGACAAATGCAGATGTAACCCCTGCCACACCAAGCCATTTCTGTGTTGTGGCTGTCTGGAAAGTATGCAGCAAGCGCAGCTGTCATGCAGCCCTAGATGTGTATGTGAGTCAGGCTGCAAAGCACAAGAGTCATAAACACATAGAAATGCCCACTTTCTAAAAGTGACTATGAGAGGTGTAGGACTAACAGCAGTGAGATACAAAATAAGCTGTTTGTCACTACCAGGACATGTCACACATAAAGGCACATGTCCTACCTTTTACATAAACAGCACCCTGCCCTTAGGCTACCTAGGGTCTACCTTAAAGGTGCCCTAGGTGTGCTAAAAGTGGATTTTAAGGCTTGGCAAGTAGTTTTTATTTGCTCAGTTAAAGTGGTAGTAAACTGTGCACACAGGCCCTGCAGTGGAAGGCCTGAGACAAGTTTTAAAATGCTACATCTGTGGGTGGCACAAGCAATGCTGTAAGCCCACTAGTAGCATTTAATCTACACTTCCTTACTATATGGGATACCACTTTACAAGGGCCCTACAAGTAAATCAGATATACCAAACAGGTCTAAACCAATCATACCATGTTTTAGGGGAGAGAGAACATGCCCTTTAGCCCTCATTAATAGTGGTAAAGTACCCAGAGTCCTAAGGCCCAACAAAAAGAATGTCAGAAAAACAGGAGAAAGAAGACAACACATTTGGGGATAACCCTGCAAAAGGGCCAGGTATCAGAGATATGCAACAGAAATATCTTTATTTCAGCCACTATGCATTCACAGTACAAAACTGACACAGGTACTGGACACATAAATCCAGGGTGTGCACAATAATTCCAAATTCTGAGGGATTTAACATGTAGGTGCCGATTCCGATCCGTTAAAAAAAATTACCGTACGACTCATATCCATATTTTTTTACGTACGAATTGTACAAGTCCCGTACAACCGGTGAAGTACGATTCGTACGTGAAAAATGCATACGAATCGCTTCGGGAAAAGGTGTACGAGAGGGAGCCGGACAGTTTCACGTACAAATCGTAAAACTGAAGTCTGAGCGCGCCAGTACGATCCGTACCGCCCTTCCGAATACACAAGCGCATGGAAAACGCCCCGTACGGAGCGAACGCTGTACCACTCGTATCTGGGGAAACTTGTGCCCGGGATACCAGTCGCACAGCCCCCCCTCCCCCCACATATGTCAGCACCGTACCCACGTATTTCAGCACTGTACCCCCCACCATGTCCGCACTGTACCCCAGCCCCGTACGTGTACGCGCCGTACCACACCACCGTACCCCAGCCCTGTACTTGGACGCACCGTACTCCAGCACCGTACACCAACACCGTACCCTAGCCCCGTACATGTACGCACCATACCCCAGCACCGTACCCCAGCCCCGTACATGTACGCACCGTACCCCAGCCCCGTACTTGTACGCACCGTACCCCAGCACCGTACCCCAACACCGTAACCCAGCCCCGTACTTGGACGCACCATACCCCAGCACCGTACACCAACACCGTACCCCAGCCCCATACATGTACGCACCGTACCCCAGCCCCGTACTTGTACGCACCATACCCCAGCCCCGTACTTGTACGCACCGTACCCCAGCACCGTACCCCAACACCGTACCCCAGCCCCATACTTGGACGCACCGTACCCCAGCACCGTACACCAACACCGTACCCCAGCCCTGTACATGTACGCCCCGTACCCCAGCACCGTACCCCAGCCCCGTACATGTACGAACCGTACACCAGCATCGTACCCCAGCCCCGTACTTGTACGCACCGTACCCCAGCACCGTACCCCAACACCGTACCCCAGCCCCGTACTTGGACGCACCGTACCCCACCACCGTACACCAACACCATACCCCAGTCCCGCACATGTACGCACCATACCCCTGCACCGTACCCCAACCCGTACATGTACGCACCGTACCCCAGCACCGTACCCCAGCCCCGTACTTGTACACACCGTACCCCAGCACCGTACCCCAGCCCCGTACTTGTACGCACCATACCCCAACACCGTACCCCAGCCTCGCTTATGTATGAACCGTACAACAACATTGCATATGAGCACTGTACAACAACATCGCGTATGTACGAACCTTACACACGCGAAAACGACTCGTACAGAACCAGGACACTGTAAAGGAGGGTCAATTCGACTCGCACAACACCACAAAACACGTCCACAGTAGAAAAAACATCTAAATGACTGACCTGGCACATCCAAACAGGCAAACAGAGGCCCAAACTCACAACGACCTCTTATAACACACCCACCAAAATTTCAAACCCAGCCACACCCACAAATGGACCAATAAAAAGGGCCCACACACACAAACCATGAGCCTTTGCAACAGACCCACTGCTGACAGACACCACACACAAACAACTGCACCCATACACCTTAACTGACACACCTTCACACAACCTCCTTCACACACCCCCTCTTCACATTCAGACCCACACCGTCACATTCACACCCACACACCCACAACCATCCACACCCACACCCCACACCATGCCCACAGACAAGAATCCAAAGTTCACAAGGGAGGAGCTGGACATCCTTGTCAACGAAGTTATCAGAGTCGAGCCACAGCTCTTTGGAACATTGGTCAGACAGACCAGCATAGCCGAAAAATCACGCCTGTGGCAGAGGATCGTCGATAGGGTGAATGCTGTTGCGCCCATCAGAAGGACCAGGAATGAATGCCAAGCCAGGTGGTACGATCTGCGGAGGGCAGTCAAGCGGAAAATTAACGAGGACTACGCCCAGAGCAACATCACTGGAGGTGGACTGCCCCGCAGACCGGTACATTACCATCCCTGGGAGGAGAAGGTGATGGCCCTGCTTCCGCCGGTGGGAGTACACAGAGTCGAAGGAGTTGCAGAGCCTGGTGAGTACACAAACAACTTACGTAACATGGGGGTAATGGCATCCACACCCCAACTACACCAAATGCACGCAACTACCCCCAAGCCCTCACCTGACACACCCACACTCAAAAACAACGCTCATGCCACTAACATGTGTATGCCCCATTCACAAAGCAAGGCTATGTCTCAGGCTATACAAACCACAAACACAAGACTGGATGTCCGTGATGCTGGGAGGGTGGGGCTCAAAAAACACATTGTTCAACTCAGAAGCAGACATCATTGCCCTCAGCCCATATGGCCCAGGTACATACCCATGCACCATGCTCAATGCACAGGGACTGGCTAAGTACTGACAAGGTAGCTGACACTTGGCCCTGCTGTAGGCAGCACAAGGCCCTCCTGTGACCACTGTAAACTCAAACACCAACACCACAAGCTCAGATATCTAGGACAGGAACTCACACTCACTGTCATGCCAGCATGCTCCATGAGGGGACAGACACATCACCTGGGAGACCCAATGCCAAATCACACTACACCCAACAGCAGGCCCTGTCACACACACCCCTTACACAAGCACACACCCACGGGGCAGGCAATGGATTTACCCACTCTCACAATGGACATGTGACACAACAAGATCAATCCATAGCCAAAGAAGCATCACCGCCAAAAAGAAACATGGATGTCGCATGAAACAGCATTAACATTGTCTCTCTCTCGCACATAGGGCAACGTCATGGATCTCCCCCCAACAATGGGAGGGAAGAATCACAGTCCCAGGCTCGGCTGGAAGCTGATCCCACCGGTAGCGACGATTCTCAACACTCCGTGGATGACCCCAACCCACCTGGACCCTCTGGTGCCCAAGCCCCTGCAGCACCTGCTTCAGGTACATCTGTGCCAACCACCACCCCCATTCCTGCCACATCCCAGGAGACACCCAGGAGCCCTGCCCGCACTGAACAACTGAGCCAGTCTGACCTGGAGGGACAAGGTTCTCCGGGCACCCAGGAGGAGGCAGACAACCCCGCAAATGCCATTCCTCAGGGGTCCCGTAGACCAGATGTGCCCACAATGGCAGGCCACGCTCGTGTGGGCAGGGGTGGTGGGAGTGGAGGCAGGCGGAGGCGAGAACCTGACCAGCCAGCTGAAGGGACCGGTATGTCACACATACGCCACATCCTGGACACATACCGGCGTGACACCAGGGCCATCAGCCAGGTAGTGGAGACCCTCACAGAGATTAAGAACCAGCAGGCCGAGCAACACGCCAGTCAACAACAACAACAAGGATGGATGGAGGCAAGACTGGCTGAGCTCCTGGCGGTGCAAACGGACATAAGCCGTTCACTCTGTCGGATCGCTGACAACATGGGCAACCCTCCCTGTGCCACCAGGCGAAGACCACCACCAGCCACAGGGAGGGAGGAGGAGGAGGATTCGTCTGACGGAGCGAACCAAACATCGTCAAGGCCTGCATCTGAGGGTCCCCCGAGGAAGGTGGGTCGTCCACGGAAAAGACCGTGAGAGGCAGCGGACCATCCACATCTCCCAGGTCACCTGGCCTGGCACCTGGCCTTCATGCGCAACAGCAGCACCTCATTCACTGACATTCTCTGCCACATGGACTGGCTGGTCACAGTCTGACCAATGATGACAAACACTGTGGTCTGGACTCTGATGACTTCAAATGCCAAGGATCCCATCTCCCCCTGTGAACTTTGGATTCTAGGCACACTGTATAGCACCTATTTTTCCCCACAAAATACGCCCCCCACCGAGAATAAAACTAAATTTCTTTAATTAGATGTTGCAGTCATTTTGCATGAGTACACAACATACGTGTGGGGAAATGTCAAACTATGCCTGAGTGTTGAACTAACTCCAGCTATCCATACCCTGGGATCTGAGTCCGGTACAGGACACACATGGGTCACAATGTATCATCCAATACAGACATGGAGCACAATACTCACCCGTGATGGCCTCAAGCTGCTGAGGGGGGACTTGCAATACTGTGCGGACAGACCAATTTGGAAGAGTATCATCAAGGCGTAGAGGTCATGGCTCATGACGAGGTTCCCGGGGAGGGAGTCCCAGGTATGTTTGGCCAGGTGGGAGAACTATGCCCTGCATGCTGGAGTTCGGTGGATGTGAAGAATGGTGGCCAGGGCAAGGTTGGATGCACGGAGTTGGCCCAACGGGGTCTTGGATGACAGACGTCCAAGGTTGGTTTGGGGTCTGGGATTGTGGACTGCCTCCTGAGTGTGGGTGAGGAGTGTGAAGGTCATCCTGCAGCAGACAGTGATCCATTGCAGCTATCTCAGGTGGACGGTGATGTGGCGGGGGCGCGGGATGTTGAAGCTGAGGTGTGCAGATGCACCCTGGATGTGGACAAGTTTTCCGGGAGTTTGGCAGTACTTGCTCCGTAGAGGGCGGGGCTGTAGTTGACACGGCTGGTGTCATGGACCTGGGGGAAGGTCTGTCTTGCCTTGGAGTGGATCTATCTGTGGATCATGTGCATCATGCGGAGGGTGTTGCAGCATGAGGTACAGATGCTGGGGATTTGCATGGCAAATGTGAGCCACAAATCCATGATGCACACCATCTTGTGTGCGTGGCCACTGGGTGCTTGTGTAGGGCCCTGGCATGTGGGACACAAGGAGTTGACCCAGCCGTAAGGGGACAATCCTCAGATGATTACCTCAGTCCTGTACAAGTCCAGCCTCAGGTGGCTGATGTTCAGCCATTCATCAACAGACCTCATGCCTTCTTGAATGTTGGAACTGGCAATGGCTGCGTCTTTGGTGAGGGTGAGGAGCACCTGGCTGTCAATGGCATACGAGCTGATGATGAGGTTGTGTGCGCATGTGATGGTGGAGAGGGGGGTCCTGGACACATTGAAGATTGACACGCTGAGAGATGTTACCTGGGCCATGTGCCAGATGACGCCACTATACTACATGCTGAAGGCTTGAGTCCCACTCCCATGGCCTTGCTGGTGTACGAAGCCGGTGTGGAGTAGATGGGACATGACCTGGTTGGTGTGACAGGGCCTGGAAGGTGGGGCAGCGCTGTGTAGGCAGTTGGAGTTGCACACTCAGCATGCACAGGTGTCGTGTGTGCGCTTAGGGTATGCCTGAGAGCAGGCAGTTGATTTTCGGATGGACATTGCTTGGAGGGTGGCTGCAACATCAGACTGTAGTGTGATGTGGGTCATGCAAGGACATGAGGCTCATGCAATGTGCACGTTGCATGCGCTGACGGTTCTGCCTTTTGCACCGCGTGGCCGAAACAGTGGCACAGACAAGCTGATGACAGCCAAATGAACGAGTGGAGGGAGGAAGGGAGGAGCATCTTTGAGGCGTGTGTGTTGCCGAATCCGGCAACTTTGTGGGCCCTTGCTGCAGGAGCCGCAGCAGCAGGCGGCATGTCCTGGAAACTATGCCGAAAGTAGCACACAAAGACAAGGATGTCAGAAAGGACAACTGCAATAGGCGTATGTAAAGGAAGGAGTGTCCAGTCACCCATGTCACACCCAGAGAAAATGGATGCACAATCACCAAAGATGACTGACACAGGATCAGGAAACAGAAGGCCGAGCTGCGCACAGGAGACACACCCTCAGCAGGCGTAGACGGCCCGTTGTGGGGACCAACATGGCAAAATATATACACAACCATGGACTTCATGCACAATAGAGATTCTAACCCATGAAGAACTGCATGCATGTTGCCAAACTACACATAGACTTATATGCACAATCTTTGACAACTATGCCAGAGATGCCGCATGCAAAGTGGCAAGAGACCTGCATTGACAGAGATGAGGCACCCTGGAGGGTGAGTAACACCTTTATTACTCAGGCTCACACTAAGGGAAATGCATCAATATGAACAGACTCACAGGTCATTTGCCTGAACATGTGGGACCTACACTGGACACCCCCTTCACAACACAGATGTTGTAAATCCAAATGAACTGGCACACAAGTTAATGGGATGAGCCAAACACCCCCTGCTGCACACGGAGAGGCTGCAATTGCCCATTGAGCCTCTTATGGGGATGTCCCACACTATGTCCACCCGTAGCATCCCATATGTTTCTGAGGGAAGTTTTACACACATTGATGCTTTCATCAGAATCCACAAACCATTACAGATGACTGTCACGATGGTTGACTATCAATTCATGGGAGTCATGCTACATGTTGTGTGCCCCATGGTGAGTCGACATGTATGCATGGTAACACAACATGCACAGGAGCAGTCCCCACATCATTCCAAACACGTCCCACCCCCAAAATGCCATGCTGCAATCCTTACCCAAAATGACTTTTCCCCATGTCCGTGCATGGAACGATGAATCAGCACACGTTGCAGTACTCATGAGGAATAGCAGGAGGCCAACGATGACACGACCAGACAACATGCACAAGAACCTGTGGATGACAGACACACAAGAAGTCAGCTAAAAGATTGTTATCCGCATACATGGTCATTTACTCTACAGGAATAATGTTGTCACCATGCGAATTGAAAATTTAGTGTCTCAGCTAAAATGTGTGGAATGACATCATCACTCGAGTGACACATCAGAACACACATCTAAGTCACTTAGCATACAGTCAGCTGGACACACACATTGCAACACATGCCACACAAGGCTCAAAGCGTGCACACTCAGACCCAGTGACTCACCATTATGAGAAGAAGTTGCGTATGAGCTGACTCCGGATATCCTCCACCTCCTCCTCCTCCTCACTTGCCTCGTGACCAAGCCCTTCATCCTCCACGGGTGGATGTTCCTGCTCATCCTGCTCCAGGATGAGTGGCACTGCCTTCTCCACTGCCATGTTGTGCAGCATGCAGCACACGAGGAAGATTTTGCAGACCTTTGCCGGTGCATATGGGAGGGACGCGCCTGTCTTGTGAAGGCACCGGAATCGGCTCTTCAGGAGGCCAAACGTCCTCTCAATCACTCGCCTGGTCTGCCCGTGTGCATTGTTGTAATGGTGATCTGCAGCTGATCTTGGGTTACGGAGAGGAAACATCATGTAAAGAAGTGGGTCAGGAGATGCCGTAAGATACAAAGATACCGCAAAACACAGGACAAACAGAGTATACCCACCAACAAGACATGCTCGTTCGTTGTGCAGCCGCAGCATCATTTGTGGCACCCTGCTATGCCTCATGATGTAGGCATCGTGTGCTGACCCTGGAAAACGTGCACAGACATGGGAAATCAGCATGTTAGCAAGACACACCACAAGGGCATTTATAGAGTGGTAATGTTTACGGTTGCGATAGGCTACCTCCTGTGCCTGTGGTGGTACCAAAGCCACATGTGTCCCATCAATGGACCCAATTACATGGGGCATCCCTCCCAGGGAATAGAAATCACCCTTGACACCTGTCAACTCCTCAGGAGTCGTAAAATGCATGGATTCATCCAGGTGCTCCAACATGGCTGCTAAAACATCATGCAGGACACGGCTGAACATCGTCTGTGACATGCCACCAACATCAGCTATGGTGAATTGAAACGTACCTGTGGCAAAAAAATGTAGGGCCGCCATCACCTTCATCTTGGGGTTCAGCGCAGTAGGATACCTGTGTCGTGGTTGGAGGTGTGGTGCCAGCTTGGCGGTCAAGTCCTCAATCAACTGTTGGGTGAATCTGTAACGTCGTATGCAGTCATGTTCCCTCATAGCACCCAAGTCTGGCATTGGTCTGGGGACAGGCGGTGCCCTGCAGAAAATTGGAATGAATAACGAAGAGTGAGAACATAACAACATCAATGTCAATGAACTGAGCACATGCTCAACTGCTAATACACATCTGCTAAATACAGAGTCTGGTCTGTGCAATACATCCAGGACACGTATGCCAGCCAGGTGATACTCCTACGAAAAGCAAGCTACACCCGTTGATTGGCAAGTCTACATGACATGCCCTGAAAGGAGCTGTGGGCCAGTGTAAGTGAACAGCCAGAGACATCACAAGAGTGACATACATCCACATATCTGCATTTGAAGGATGTCATCTCACACAGACACCTGACGGCAAGCTAGACGCACAGGTCACATGGAATGTCAAATGTACAGATCACACACATTGCGATGAAGGGGTACACGTGATAACAGAAAACACAGACATTGAGACGACGCAGATATGTCCTCATGTCTGAATATCATGTTCGATGCATACAGACACACGTTACGTGGGAATCCACATGCGGCATGGTGAGTGTAGATGTGTGCCATGCTCATCTACACACAGACACATGTTGGATGCAGCAACAGCAGATGCAGTTGATGGAACACCAACAGCAAGCTCATGGGAACACATGACACACACATGGAATAGTCACATCGGGGCACGCTGGTCGTTAAATGTCAGTTTTTAGTGTCCCTGTCCCTGGCATCAGGGGACAGTTGCGGGTGGTGGTGACTGTGCCATACCAGTGATGCTGTGCTTGACACGTTTGTAATACATGCACACATGTGCAAAGTGTGAAGGGGAAGTGTGCCACATAGTGCCCCATCACACATGACATGTGTACACAGGTCATCACACATCAATTGTGAAAATACATGAGGAGACATGTGCAATATCACTGCCTGACACACCTAGGCCCTGCACATGTAGGAATGCAATGACAATGACTTGATGTACATCCTTGTGCGAGTCTGAGACCTCCATTCCTTTCGTGTGCGCATCCTATCACCAGTGTACGCATGTGAAATGCACCGTACACGCGCTCTGAGGCCGTGTGTACGGTCCGTATCACTAGAGTTGTGGGGCCGTAGGAGTACGCGTGGTACGGACCATACAAGTACGGTCCGTATCACTATAGTAGTGGTGCCGTAGGAGCACGCGTGGTATGGACCGTACACATGTACGTGTACTACCAGTGCGTACACGTATGTGTAGGCACTGGTAGTACACGTACGGGGACGTGTGCTACCAGTGCCTACACGTACGTGTACTACCAGTGCGTACACGTACGGGGACGCACTGGTAGTACACGTACCCGTATGTACCCGTACGTGTACTACCAGTGCCTACACATACGTGTAGGCACTGGTAGTACATGTACCAGTACGTGTACTACCAGTGCGTACACATATGTGTACGCACTGGTAGTACACATACGTGTAGGCACTGGTAGTACACGTGCGGGTACATGCACTACCAGTGCATACCCGTACGTGTATGCCTACACATACGTGTACTACCAGTGCCTACACGTACGTGTACGCACTGGTAGTACACGTACGTGTAGGCACTGGTAGTACACGTACGGGTACATCTACTACCAATGCGTACCCATACGTGTAGGCACTGGTAGTACACGTACGGGTACATGTACTACCAGTGCGTACCCGTACGTGTAGGCACTGGTAGTACATGTACGGGTACATGTACTACCAGTGCGTACCCGTACGTGTAGGCACTGGTAGTACATGTACGGGTACATGTACTACCAGTGCGTACCCGTACGTGCAAAAACAACAATTGATGGACAGAATGCAGAACAATGTCATACATTCACCCCAGTACAGAGATCTGGGCCTAAATCCATCGTTTTTTTGCTCACCAAGCCGTTCCAGTTTGAACCCAGCCATATGCAAATCAGTCTTGACCCTGTGCCTCATGGGAACAGTCCAGCCCGAACTGCCAAGCCAGGTCCTCCCTGGACTGGAAACAAGCATCCTAGGACCGGTTTCAGGGTTTCACCCCTCTTCAGCCAGGATAGCTTGATTCCAGTGGCATGGAGAGCAAGGGACCCACCTCTGGGCATACCCTTCCCACTCGGGGTGACAAATGCAAAAACAACAATTGATGGACAGAATGCAGAACAATGTCATACATTCACCCCAGTACAGAGATCTGGGCCTAAATCCATCGTTTTTTTGCTCACCAAGCCGTTCCAGTTTGAACCCAGCCATATGCAAATCAGTCTTGACCCTGTGCCTCATGGGAACAGTCCAGCCCGAACTGCCAAGCCAGGTCCTCCCTGGACTGGAAACAAGCATCCTAGGACCGGTTTCAGGGTTTCACCCCTCTTCAGCCAGGATAGCTTGATTCCAGTGGCATGGAGAGCAAGGGACCCACATCTGGGCATACCCTTCCCACTCGGGGTGACAAATGCAAAAACAACAATTGATGGACAGAATGCAGAACAATGTCATACATTCACCCCAGTACAGAGATCTGGGCCTAAATCCATCGTTTTTTTGCTCACCAAGCCGTTCCAGTTTGAACCCAGCCATATGCAAATCAGTCTTGACCCTGTGCCTCATGGGAACAGTCCAGCCCGAACTGCCAAGCCAGGTCCTCCCTGGACTGGAAACAAGCATCCTAGGACCGGTTTCAGGGTTTCACCCCTCTTCAGCCAGGATAGCTTGATTCCAGTGGCATGGAGAGCAAGGGACCCACGTCTGGGCATACCCTTCCCACTCGGGGTGACAAATGCAAAAACAACAATTGATGGACAGAATGCAGAACAATGTCATACATTCACCCCAGTACAGAGATCTGGGCCTAAATCCATCGTTTTTTTGCTCACCAAGCCGTTCCAGTTTGAACCCAGCCATATGCAAATCAGTCTTGACCCTGTGCCTCATGGGAACAGTCCAGCCCGAACTGCCAAGCCAGGTCCTCCCTGGACTGGAAACAAGCATCCTAGGACCGGTTTCAGGGTTTCACCCCTCTTCAGCCAGGATAGCTTGATTCCAGTGGCATGGAGAGCAAGGGACCCACGTCTGGGCATACCCTTCCCACTCGGGGTGACAAATGCAAAAACAACAATTGATGGACAGAATGCAGAACAATGTCATACATTCACCCCAGTACAGAGATCTGGGCCTAAATCCATCGTTTTTTTGCTCACCAAGCCGTTCCAGTTTGAACCCAGCCATATGCAAATCAGTCTTGACCCTGTGCCTCATGGGAACAGTCCAGCCCGAACTGCCAAGCCAGGTCCTCCCTGGACTGGAAACAAGCATCCTAGGACCGGTTTCAGGGTTTCACCCCTCTTCAGCCAGGATAGCTTGATTCCAGTGGCATGGAGAGCAAGGGACCCACGTCTGGGCATACCCTTCCCACTCGGGGTGACAAATGCAAAAACAACAATTGATGGACAGAATGCAGAACAATGTCATACATTCACCCCAGTACAGAGATCTGGGCCTAAATCCATCGTTTTTTTGCTCACCAAGCCGTTCCAGTTTGAACCCAGCCATATGCAAATCAGTCTTGACCCTGTGCCTCATGGGAACAGTCCAGCCCGAACTGCCAAGCCAGGTCCTCCCTGGACTGGAAACAAGCATCCTAGGACCGGTTTCAGGGTTTCACCCCTCTTCAGCCAGGATAGCTTGATTCCAGTGGCATGGAGAGCAAGGGACCCACGTCTGGGCATACCCTTCCCACTCGGGGTGACAAATGCAAAAACAACAATTGATGGACAGAATGCAGAACAATGTCATACATTCACCCCAGTACAGAGATCTGGGCCTAAATCCATCGTTTTTTTGCTCACCAAGCCGTTCCAGTTTGAACCCAGCCATATGCAAATCAGTCTTGTAGGCACTGGTAGTACACGTACGTGTAGGCACTGGTAGTACAATTACGGGTACGTGTACTACCAGTGCCTACACATACGGGTACGCACTGGTAGTACACGTACGGGTACGTGTACTACCAGTGCCTACACATATGTGTACTACCAGTGCCTTCACGTACGTGTACATACTGGTAGTACACGTACGTGTGGGCACTGGTAGTACACGTACCCGTACGTGTACTACCAGTGTCTACACGTACGGGTACGCCCTGGTAGTACACGTACGGGTACGCACTGGTAGTACACATAAGTGTACTACCAGTGCATACACCTATGTGTCAAACGCACTGTGCAACTGGTGCCGTAGGGGTACGTGTGAAGCGCACCGTACCTGTGTGTGGATTCGAAAATTACATAGGGGACACATAAGGGACAAGTATTAGGCACTAAATGCATGCTGGTTTTCATGGATACAAAGTTTTCAGTTCAAATTTTTCCATCAGGTGTCCTGGAAAAGTCAGTTGGCCACAAAATACAATGTTGCAAAGTGGTTGTTGACTTGACATGATGCTCAGAATTTGAACGATGCTAATGCTGTCACTGGTGTATGTGGAAAGGGATTGGAGTAAATGTAAGATGCGAATGAATCTGACCAATCACTATGTATTCCTCCAAATTAATGCCCCTCAGCAAGACAGATATAAGTCAGCCAGAACCCATGAGAGGGCACTTGCCTGCACAACTTTCCTGTTGACAACACTGCTGCTGTCTGTGCTTCCTCTGGCACCATGTCAAGGTCTGTGGAGAGGGCCCAGCCATTCACCCAGGAGGAGAATGAGGCATTGCTGGATGTCATCCTCCCACTGTACCCCAGCCTGTATGGGAGACCAGGGGAGCAGGTGAGTGCTGACTCCACTACCTTTGACTGTGCACCTTTTTTGTGACTGTCACTTCTGGCATTGTGTCCAGGTGTGACAGACATGCAATGTTGTTTAGAGTGGGTCCCAGGGGGGGGAATGGCTTATGTCTCTCATGCAGAGCATGATGTAGTTCATGTGTGCACTCCTCACTTGCATTGTGCTTACTGTGACATTCACTGCATAGTGCATGACACATTCAGTCTGGCTAATCCTTTGTGGCATTTTTGTTCTATAGGTGATTCAGTGGTCCCCCCGGTGTGACAGGTGAATGTACCCACAGATGTGTGTGAGTTTAGTGGAGCTGTGGTGAGAGTGTCCAAGTGATGTGTACGCCCCCTGGACATTGATGTGTGTGAATGTTCCTTGTCATGTTGGTGAGTGTCTATGTGAAGTGTTGTACCACAGCTGCATGGAGGAGGCTACAGCTCTACCCATCTGATGTGAGAAGTAAGCCGTGCTGTGTATCTGACTTGCTGAGCTAGCCCCACACCTGTGACACCCCACAGGCAAGTGGCACATGTGCAGAGTGAGGTTTGTATCCGCTGTTGCCAATGCCAGGTGATTGATCTGTGCCTGTGTGTCTGTGTACTCTGCTGAGGTTGCGTCAGTGGCCTGGGGCATGTAACTGCTTGGAGGTGCTGTCCATCAGCCTGGTGTTGCTTGTGATGCACAGTGTGTGCCATGATCATGGAGTGTGTCGCAACCCTCATGCCACCTGTGTACTTTCAATGCCATGTAGTGCATTGGGGCTTCCACAGAGGACAATGTCCATCTGACAAAGATGCTATTCCTTGGCAGCATCCTATGCCCTGTTCAACATATCAAAGATGTTCAAATGTGTGTCTCTCTGACATGGAGCAGGTGTAGTGATGTTGTCTCACTTTGTCATCCTCACAGGTAACTGCCTACGAGAAGGGGGAGATCTGGATGCGGGCCGTCAGGGCCGTGAGATCGGCAGAGGTTAGCAGTCCGCGCCTAGCCCAAGTCCGAAAACGGTGGAAGGACATCCGGTGCTGGACCCGGAGGAGCGCCCGGGTCCAGCTGGGGCACTCACCTCCACGCCCCCACGGCGGGCGCCGACGCCTGACCCACCAGATGAAGCGTGTCCTGGCGGTGGTCTTCCCTGACATGGATAGGCAGTTCCAGGAGAGACAGCAGCAAGGAGGGGGTAGGTACATGTGTGTTTGTTGTGTGTCACCACCTTTTGGAAGTGCTCAGTCACCTGGATACACTGCCAGGGTTTATATGTGCAGTGCATATCCTGTTCCCCAAAGTCAACCGGTGCTGTTATTCCTCCCTTCCCCTCCTTGACATGTGTTCCCTGGTCTGTGTGTAATCGCTATTGCGCATGGTCATCTAGGCTGCCAGTTAATCCAAGTGCACATTGCTTTCTGCATCATGTGTGGGGGTGGTCTGTGACATGTGTTGGTACCTTGCCTGTGCCCTGTCCTGTTTAGTAATTTGGGGGTCCATATTTTTTGGCACTGATGATGATGCTCAACATAGGAGTGCGAGGTTTCAAATGAACACACTTACAGCATGCATGACCGATGTTGTGGCCTCAGACATGATGTGCATGAGTGGGAGATATGCATAGTGCCAGGACGGTTGCTCATGTTACAGTCAGATCATTCCAGGACCATGGAGCAGTGTGCCCACTACAGTCCCCTTAGACACCCTTGCCTCGTAATCATGTGTGTCATCCAACACTGTGCCCATTCTCTGTGTGTTCAGCATAGGTTGGCCTCTGTGGCATTGTTCCCTGGCCTCATTTGTATTTATCTAAAGTGTGCTACATGTGTCCACTGTACAGGGAGACCCCATTTGGCTTGTGCATACTCACACTGGGCAGTGCCTGTGTGTCTATTCACAACTATCTGTCGATGGTTGTTTGTCATAAATATGTGTTATCAGCCTCACGAGGTGATGTGGAGTACATTTGGGAATTCTTCATGCACATTTTTGTAAACCCTGATTAAGAGGTGTCACTTCTTGATCTGTCTCAATCACATTGTCTCAGGTATGGGGGGTTTGTGCGGCGAGGCCTACATGTCCAAACCTTATGTCTCCTTGCCAGGTCTGACCTGTGTGTGATAATTGTCTGGACAGACACTCAACATGCAGTGACCCAGTCATGTTGTGCAGGGTTTAATGTTTGTGCTTTGCAGCATGTGTCAATAGTTTAAATACACGATTCCTGCTCATCCATTTTTGGCACCAGTGTGTGGTCCAGATGCTATGTAGTTTTGTCTTTGTGTGCTGACATCTGTGTGGACATTCTGGCTTGCCATGAGGGTGTCTCCTCACTGCAGGTATGCCTTATTCCAACACAATTGCAGGCCCATTAGTTTATGCATTGGCCTGTGTTTGGACATGTGTGCCACTCCACATGACAGGCAGTGGGTCAGATGTGTTGCCAACCGTGTCATCATGGTACGGATGGCCATGTGACAGGTGTCATGATTCAAGTTGTTAGTCAAAAAGTATTGTACCTTGGCACTCACTACACTTGTCAATATGTCTTCATGTTTTCAATGCTTGAGTTTGATGTTTTGTTGTGAAGGACAATAATGTGCCTGCATGACCGATGTCTCCCAAGGAAGTGCACAAGAAACCACCTTTACACTTTCAGGGAACACGCTGGCACATTTTAAAGAAAGGCACAGTTCGAATAAGACTGTTTTTCAGATTATACATATCCATGTTCCCACAGGGTGGTGGAATTTGTGTAAGTCCTTGGTTGTTGGTGATACCAACTTACGAGTGTCAAGTAATCCAGACCTCCGTGGTCCCATGTATATGTACTTTCTGAAACACCATTTCTTTCTAACAGCGGCTTCTTTGAATAAGGCAAGCAGCTTATACAATGACTGGGTAAATGTAGTTTTGTGTGCACCTCCTTGTGAGACTTCTTTTATACAGGCACATGTGTGTTCTGTTCACAAAGTGGCACATTCACACATTCTAAACATGTCGATAATGTACAGTGGTGTGATTCCCAAGGGATCAAAATGTATTTAGTTTCGGTTTCCAAAGTACTTACAGGTCCCTGAGTGTGGGGACACCTTTAGCATTGAGGTCTGGTATTTAGCCTTGGGTGCACCAATACTGTTTCATTCCCGGTAAACAAGAGGTGGCATGACTTTATAGTATTGCTGTGCTCAACTGTTCCCAGACACTAGCTTCTCAGTATATTTCTCAAACAAGTTTTTGGCTGGTGTGTCCTATTTTTCCTTGTTTCCAAGTGGCATGGTGGGTCAACCAACTGGGGAGTACAGGGCTTACATATGTGCGGAGTCATCTAGATGTTACTCATGATGCATTGCCTGATATGCACTGTGACCTATTTTGTTTGGACTCATGTGTCAGATGTATACAGGTGACTGATTCTTTTTCTGTATCTTCACCTTGCCCACAGCATCATCGGAGGAAACCGAGGGAGACACCTGCATGGACCTGGAGGAGGGATCCAGCACTGGTGCCACCAGTGCTGGTGAGTCTGCGGGAGCAAGTGGCATGGAGGGCGAGGGGAGTCAGTTGGAGGACCTGTCTGGAGGCGAGCCCAACTACGACGCTGACGGGTTCGAGGCTGACCTCATCGAGGGGGCAGAGGCTGCTACAACACCTGGCAGCAGCCCAACATCTGTCCCCGCCTCCTCAATTCCCATCACCGCCCTCCCAGTTGCTCCGGTCCCTTCTGTCCGTGCAGGGCACCACCATGTCTCCTTCGAGCCAGGCACCGCACCCCCTGCCCCTGTCACCCCTGCTGCCCTCACTGCAGAGTCTGTGGACATTCAGCAGCAGCAACATCGATGCTGAATGTCCTCCATGGCCACACCAGACTGCTGACACAGATGGTGTCGTTCATGGAGGGCATGTCAGCAACGATGTCTGAGCAACGGATGTTGCTGCGGTCCATGGACTCTTCACTGACGGCAGCAGTGAGTCTCCTGCAGCGCTTCGTCCCCCCCTACCTCTACTCCAGCCCCGTCCACACTTCCCACTCCCATACCTGTCCCATGCACACCCAGCCATTCCCAAGCATGCACCCCACCAGACACAGGCAGCACACCACCAAGTAAGGGCAAGCCCACACCTCCTGGCACGCACACTTAGGGGGATAAAGGCACACCCACTGGGTCTGGGGCACACAGACATACAAGCAGCCACAGTCTGAGTCTGCATGCCTCACGACCCAGGACCTCCAAAAGCACTCCCCTTGGCTCCCCTGCCACACAGTCAGACAAGGAAAGCTACATGTCTGTGCTGGCCCTCAGCCCCACTGTGTCACCACCCCGCAAGCGGGCAAGGGACTCCACGGGCAGGGGAGTTGAGTCCCCCCCATGTCCACCCCCTCCCCCAGAAGCGCTGCACCCCATCCCTCGGACCACCCCCCTCCTTTGTGCCTGTGGCTTCTTCCGGTGCAGGGGATACTCTGGACAACCTGGCAGAAGTGTGCAGCACCAAGCTCACCTCCACCTTTGGTGCTGCCCCACCCCCTGTGGTGGAGGCGTCCAGCCCTGCACCCACCACACCTACCCTTACACCTCCTGTCCCTGCGGTGCCTGGTCCTTCCCCACATGATGCTCCCCCCCGGTCGACAAACCTAAGGGTTCCACTGTGCAGGCAAGCTAGGGGAGACACGTGTCCATGTGTCCCCCCAAGGACTTCTATCCCGGACTGGCCATTGGCCTTGTATATATTGTTATTTCCAAAATTTTGTTTTATGCTGAATAAAGCATTTTCTTTTTACTTTGAACACTATTGCATTTCAGGTATTTATGTTGGTGCTGATGCTCCAGGAGTTGGTGTTGTGGTAATGTGTTATGTTTCTGAGAAATGTTCTAGTCTGATGGCCATGAGGTGGACCATGGTATCTGCGTGCCATCACAAGGTCTCTGCAAAGTTTGTTTGGTCGTGTGTGTTATTTGTGTTTTGAGACATTGTACCAAGGAGTGTTCCTTCCTCTGTGGCACCTGACATCTTCCCTGCAGAGAGTTGCACAATTGTTGTGTTGACCTGTGTCTACATTTCCTTTGTTGGTGACGGATTCCTTCAACTATGGCCATGCCTGCTCAGCAATGTCTCCGGCTGCATCGTCTGTGCCATCCTTGCTAGTCACTGTACTTGTGTATTGAGTATGTTGAAATGCCTTCATGGCGAAATTCTCCCTTTTCAGCACTATGCATGTGTGTAATCCCAGCCCAGCACACATATGGTACTTGTTCTGCAGGGTATTTGGGCACCTGACTCACAATTGTGGGCATTGTATCTGTGGGAACTCCACCCTATTCCTTCCATGAGAGAGAACATCTTAGTGGCTGGCCCAGCACCTGTACATTCGTATCAGTCCTGGGATGTGCGTGACAGTGTGTGTTCCCTTTGGCTCTCTTAGTTTAGTAGGCATTGCAATGACTATACAGTCTTGTGGCATGATCTCAGTGTGTGTATTGTGCTGCATCCGCCAGGGGTGGGTATGCATGTGTCATTTGTCCTCACACCCACATGTGGTGTGTCATGCAGTGGGGGAAAGACATCCATCCTCCTGGGAGTGGGACACTGCTGTCAGTGATGTGTTGTTATGGCACTATCAACATAGTTGAAAATTAGGGATGCGTACATACACCCATGGAGTTGTGGTCATCTGATAATGATGTCCACACCCCCATGTCTCTGTCCACTGCTGGGAGTGATAGGCACCCACACCCATGTCTCTGTCCACTGCTGGGAGTAATAGGCACCCGCACCCATGTCTCTGTCCACTGCTGGGAGTGATAGGCACCCACCCCATGTCTCTGTCCACTGCTGGTATTCCTCTGCACCCACCCCCATGTCTCTGTCCACTGCTGGGAGGGATAGGCACCCACCCCCATGTCTCTGTCCACTGCTGGGAGTGATAGTCACTCACCCCCATGTCCCTGTCCACTGCTGGGAGTGATAGGCACCCACCCCCATGTCACTGTCCACTGCTGGGAGTGATAGGCACCCACCCCCATGTCTCTATCCAATGCTGGGAGTGATAGGCACCCACCCCCATGTCTCTGTCCACTGCTTGGAGTGATAGGCACCCACCCCCATGTCTCTGTCCACTGCTGGTATTCCTCTACACCCACCCCATGTCTCTGTCCACTGCTGGGAGTGATAGGCACCCACCCCCATGTCTCTGTCCACTGCTGGGAGTGATAGGCACCCACACCCATGTCTCTGTCCACTGCTGGGAGTGATAGGCACCCACCCCCATGTGTCTGTCCACTGCTGGTATTCCTCTGCACCCACACCCATGTATCTGTCCACTGCTGGAAGTGATAGGCACCCACCCCCATGTCTCTGTCCACTGCTGGGAGTGATAGACACCCTCACCCATGTCTCTGTCCACTGCTGGTATTCCTCTGCACCCACACCCATGTCTCTGTCCACTGCTGGGAGTGATAGGCACCCACCTCCATGTCTCTGTCCACAGCTGGGAGTGATAGGCACCCACACCCATGTCTCTGTCCACTGCTGGGAGTGATAGGCACCCACCCCCATGTCTCTGTCCACTGCTGGTATTCCTCTGCACCCACCCCCATGTCTCTGTCCACTGCTGGGAGTCCTCTGCACCCACCCCCATGTCTCTGTCCACTGCTGGTATTCCTCTGCACCCACACCCATGTCTCTGTCCACTGCTGGGAGTGATAGGCACCCACCCCCATGTCTCTGTCCACTGCTGGGAGTGATAGGCACCCACACCCATGTCTCTGTCCACTGCTGGGAGTGATAGGCACCCACACGTCTCTGTCCACTGCTGGGAGTGATAGGCACCCACACGTCTCTGTCCACTGCTGGGAGTGATAGGCACCCACACCCATGTCTCTGTCCACTGCTGGTATTCCTCTGCACCCACACCCATGTCTCTGTCCACTGCTGGGAGTGATAGGCACCCACCTCCATGTCTCTGTCCACTGCTGGGAGTGATAGGCACCCACACCCATGTCTTTGTCCACTACTGGGAGTGATAGGCACCCACCCCATGTCTCTGTCCACTGCTGGTATTCCTCTGCACCCACCCCCATGTCTCTGTCCACTGCTGGGAGTCCTCTGCACCCACCCCCATGTCTCTGTCCACTGCTGGTATTCCTCTGCACCCACACCCATGTCTCTGTCCACTGCTGGGAGTGATAGGCACCCACACCCATGTCTCTGTCCACTGCTGGGAGTGATAGGCACCCACCCCCATGTGTCTGTCCACTGCTGGTATTCCTCTGCACCCACACCCATGTATCTCTCCACTGCTGGAAGTGATAGGCACCCACCCCCATGTCTCTGTCCACTGCTGGGAGTGATAGACACCCTCACCCATGTCTCTGTCTACTGCTGGTATTCCTCTGCACCCACACCCATGTCTCTGTCCACTGCTGGGAGTGATAGGCACCCACCTCCATGTCTCTGTCCACAGCTGGGAGTGATAGGCACCCACACCCATGTCTCTGTCCACTGCTGGGAGTGATAGGCACCCACACCCATGTCTCTGTCCACTGCTGGGAGTGATAGGCACCCACCCCCATGTGTCTGTCCACTGCTGGTATTCCTCTGCACCCACACCCATGTCTCTGTCCACTGCTGGAAGTGATAGGCACCCACACGTCTCTGTCCACTGCTGGGAGTGATAGGCACCCACACGTCTCTGTCCACTGCTGGGAGTGATAGGCACCCACACGTCTCTGTCCACTGCTGGGAGTGATAGGCACCCACACGTCTCTGTCCACTGCTGGGAGTGATAGGCACCCACACCCATGTCTCTGTCCACTGCTGGTATTCCTCTGCACCCACACCCATGTCTCTGTCCACTGCTGGGAGTGATAGGCACCCACCTCCATGTCTCTGTCCACAGCTGGGAGTGATAGGCACCCACACCCATGTCTCTGTCCACTGCTGGGAGTGATAGGCACCCACCCCATGTCTCTGTCCACTGCTGGTATTCCTCTGCACCCACCCCCATGTCTCTGTCCACTGCTGGGAGTCCTCTGCACCCACCCCCATGTCTCTGTCCACTGCTGGTATTCCTCTGCACCCACACCCATGTCTCTGTCCACTGCTGGGAGTGATAGGCACCCACCCCCATGTCTCTGTCCACTGCTGGGAGTGATAGGCACCCACACCCATGTCTCTGTCCACTGCTGGGAGTGATAGGCACCCACACGTCTCTGTCCACTGCTGGGAGTGATAGGCACCCACACGTCTCTGTCCACTGCTGGGAGTGATAGGCACCCACACCCATGTCTCTGTCCACTGCTGGTATTCCTCTGCACCCACACCCATGTCTCTGTCCACTGCTGGGAGTGATAGGCACCCACCTCCATGTCTCTGTCCACTGCTGGGAGTGATAGGCACCCACACCCATGTCTTTGTCCACTGTTGGGAGTGATAGGCACCCACCCCATGTCTCTGTCCACTGCTGGTATTCCTCTGCACCCACCCCCATGTCTCTGTCCACTGCTGGGAGTCCTCTGCACCCACCCCCATGTCTCTGTCCACTGCTGGTATTCCTCGGCACCCACACCCATGTCTCTGTCCACTGCTGGGAGTGATAGGCCCCCACCCCCATGTCTCTGTTCACTGCTGGGAGTGATAGGCACCCACCCCCATGTGTCTGTCCACTGCTGGTATTCCTCTGCACCCACACCCATGTATCTGTCCACTGCTGGAAGTGATAGGCACCCACCCCCATGTCTCTGTCCACTGCTGGGAGTGATAGACACCCTCACCCATGTCTCTGTCCACTGCTGGTATTCCTCTGCACCCACACCCATGTCTCTGTCCACTGCTGGGAGTGATAGGCACCCACCTCCATGTCTCTGTCCACAGCTGGGAGTGATAGGCACCCACACCCATGTCTCTGTCCACTGCTGGGAGTGATAGGCACCCACCCCCATGTCTCTGTCCACTGCTGGTATTCCTCTGCACCCACCCCCATGTCTCTGTCCACTGCTGGGAGTCCTCTGCACCCACCCCCATGTCTCTGTCCACTGCTGGTATTCCTCTGCACCCACACCCATGTCTCTGTCCACTGCTGGGAGTGATAGGCACCCACCCCCATGTCTCTGTCCACTGCTGGGAGTGATAGGCACCCACACGTCTCTGTCCACTGCTGGGAGTGATAGGCACCCACACGTCTCTGTCCACTGCTGGGAGTGATAGGCACCCACACCCATGTCTCTGTCCACTGCTGGTATTCCTCTGCACCCACACCCATGTCTCTGTCCACTGCTGGGAGTGATAGGCACCCACCTCCATGTCTCTGTCCACTGCTGGGAGTGATAGGCACCCACACCCATGTCTTTGTCCACTGCTGGGAGTGATAGGCACCCACCCCATGTCTCTGTCCACTGCTGGTATTCCTCTGCACCCACCCCCATGTCTCTGTCCACTGCTGGGAGTCCTCTGCACCCACCCCCATGTCTCTGTCCACTGCTGGTATTCCTCTGCACCCACACCCATGTCTCTGTCCACTGCTGGGAGTGATAGGCCCCCACCCCCATGTCTCTGTCCACTGCTGGGAGTGATAGGCACCCACACCCATGTCTCTGTCCACTGCTGGGAGTGATATGCACCCACCCCCATGTCTCTGTCCACTGCTGGTATTCCTCTGCACCCACCCCCATGTCTCTGTCCACTGCTGGGAGTGATAGGCACCCACCCCCATGACTCTGTCCACTGCTGGTATTCCTCTGCACCCACACCCATGTCTCTGTCTACTGCTGGGAGTGATAGGCACCCACCCCCATGTCTCTGTCCACTGCTGGGAGTGATAGGCACCCACCCCCATGTCTCTGTCCACTGCTGGTATTCATCTGCACCCACACCCATGTCTCTGTCCACTGCTGGGAGTGATAGGCACCCACCCCCATGTCTCTGTCCACTGCTGGGAGTGATAGGCACCCACCCCCATGTCTCTGTCCACTGCTGGGAGTGATAGGCACCCACCCCATGTCTCTGTCCACTGCTGGGAGTGATAGGCACCCACCCCCATGTCTCTGTCCACTGCTGGTATTCCTCTGCACCCACCCCTCACATGTCTGTCCACTGCTGGGAATCCTATGCAGCCACCCACCCACCCACCTGCCCCCTTGGTGCAGTACACTGCTGTCCTGGGCATATACACACCCCAATATACTGGTAATATGCTGCACCAGGCCGTAAGCCAACATTCGTGGCGTGTGTACGCCTTGTATCCAAAATGTACTGGTGCCATAGGGGTACGGGTGATACGGACCGTACCCCCGCATTCATAGGGTGTGTACGGTCCGTACCACGCAAACCCCTACGTCACCACTACAATGGTGGTACGGACCGTACCCACGCTCTGAGGGCGTGTGTACGGTCCGTACCACCATTGTAGTGGTGATGTAGGGGTATGTGTGGTACGGACCGTACCCACGCTCTGAGGGCGTGTGTACGGTCCGTACCACGCGTACCCCTATGTCACCACTACAATGGTGGTACAGACCGTACCCACGCTCTGAGGGCGTGTGTACGGTCCGTACCACGCGTACCCCTACGTCACCACTACAATGGTGGTACGGACCGTACACACGCCCTCAGAGCGTGGGTACGGTCCGTACCACCATTGTAGTGGTGACATAGGGGTATGCGTGGTACAGACCGTACACACGCCCTCAGAGCGCGGGTACGGTCCGTACCACCATTGTAGTGGTGCCGTAGGGGTACGCGTACACGTCCACTTCCGTGGTTGAGGTACGCAGGGATTGGTGGACACGCCCCCCGAAGTGACCAGACCCTGGAGGTAATGTATGTCCTCCATATTGTATGTTTTAATTTGGGTAGGGGGTACGTTTCATGACCCTCACCCCTCTTGACCCATGGGTGTTGTTCTAACCTTCTGCGGCGTGTGCGTCGGGTTCAGTGCACCAGGTCGTCGGCTAGGAGGGCCGGGATGACACGTAGGATGGGGTCCATGTCTGTTCGTCGCGTACCGGGGCTCCTTTTTTGCGTCGGACTCAGGTTTCCGGCTTTTTTTAGCTGCCGTAAAAAAATTGCTGTGCGGAATGACGTAGGGACGAATCGTACTTGCTGGTCCGTAAAACGCTGCCTGACTCCGTACGGACGTCGCGTACGCGCTGTCCAGGATCAGAATAGTAGGTATTTTTTAGCCGTACGGTGTTTTGTACGAATCGTACGTAAATGTTTTTTCTGTACGAATCGTACTTGCTGGTTTGTACAGTGGATTTTCCGGGTACGAGTCGTACGGAGAATACGCTCCGCACGACCATTCGTACCCAGGTTTTACAGGGTGGGAATCTGCACCTTAATAGTAGGAATTCTATATGGAGATTCTGGCACATAAAAATAATAATTCCACAGCCAGTTCCTCATGACTTGTCTTCAGCGCCTTAGAGTGGGCTTTGGGTCAGGCACTTACTCATGATTGGATGGCTTTCTCATCTCTCTCACTTCCCTGATTTTGATTTTATGATGTTCCTCCCTATTCTTGTGTTTGTTTCACACAAGGAGTTTTTATTTTGCTCTTTTTTAACCGCATGGCATGAAACCTTTCACTGCTGATGTCAGAGTCTGCATTGAAGTGGATAAGAGTAACAATTTTCTCTCTCTCCCTGCTTCCTCTCCTCCTTGTCTACCCTTAAAACAAAGAACTTTATTTGTCTGTGGTGGAATTTCTCTGGTTTTGTATGAGTGAAATATCTAACTAACTATAACGTCCCTGAAACCAATGGTTTTTTTGTGAATTTCAAAGGTTTTTTAAATGCTAATTTCTAACTATAACGTCTGTAAAACCTATGGTTTTTTCAGTGGATTTTAATGGTTTTTTAAATGCTAATTTCTAACTATAACGTCTCTTAAACCTATGAGTTGTTCAGTGAATTTAAAAGTTTTTTTAAATGCTAATTTTTAACTATAACGCCTGTAAAACCTATGGTTTTTTTAAATATTAAACTACTATTCTGCTATTTGTCATTAGTACTGTTTTTTCTAACTTTTCCACTACAGAAAATAAAATAAACTGTAAAACTGTTGTGTAATGTAATATATTTCAGAAATTACAGTGTTACTTATCAAATAATACAACATAATTTAACATTTTGAAAACATATTTTTCTCCCTTTTTCTGCTATTTTCCGATTCTACTTAACTTCACTATTCACAGTGATGTCAGTGTAGTATCATCATAAACAGCTGGGAAAAAAACAATCAACTAGAGTGTTAAAAAGAAAAGACTAATTCTTGCAACCACAATATGAAATCAACACAAATAACACATTCAATACTATTTCCAATTTTTAAATCTTACCTTTACTCTGTAGTTTCTGTTCACATTTTTCCTCAAGGCCAAATAATGTGTGGATTTTTTTTTCTCGAAATCATCCAGTATGAATTCCTTAAAGCATCTTCCCATTTTTCCTCTAGGCCGAATAATGTATCTAAAATTTTTGTTGAAGAAATGTCAAGTATGAGTTGGGTAATTCATAAGGCAATCTCGGTTTTATTTCCAAGTGTGTATCGTTGCAGTGACTCCAACCATTATTGCATTTTAAATATACAGTATAATGTCCACATGTGGTAGTAGCTCCAGCATGGAAAACAATAGCCAGTGTTGTGAAATATCTTCCAGAAATAGATACTTGAGTAACAACAACATTTTTAATTTTCGTTTCCACTTTTCTTCCATTTGGTCTACAGCGTTGTTGCATTAAAATGATATATTTTCCATATCTTTGTAGGCATAATGTAGATAACATTTCTAATTGACAACGAGAACATTTCATATCATGATTTGCTTCTTTTACTAATTCTGGAAAAGGTACAGATTTGCAGTCAGGTATTGTTAAATATAGGCTCCCTCTCCCCACTTCACCGTCCCGCAGTTCTCCCTTTACGAGATACCCCCTTCCCGCTCCCTTGCCCCGAATCAACAGCCCGCAGCTCTCTCTCTGCAAACATTGGGGCCCGCTGCCCTACCTGTGCAACAAAACAGAACACCAGCCCGCAGCTATCCCTCTGCAAACTAATACTGAAAATATACCACAGCTGTCTCTCTCCGAAATACCTTGTTCACCTTCTCTTGCCCTGTATCACCGGGCATTGTACACTATACCTAAAACTATCATCAAATTATTCAAACCATGCGTACATATCCAAAGAAAGGTACATATTTACTTTGTGTATTTGCTCTCCATGTAATGTCTGCACATTGTAAACGTGCTTGCAGTACAACACCTCCCTTGGCTTATATTCAAATATACCTCTCTGTGTGAAAAATGAGCCCACAAGCTGTACACATAATATATCTGTTTTTTGTTTTATCTGCCTTAAATTATTAACAGATAAATATAGCACCACCCCTCCCTTCACCACTGTTTCCAGACCATGCATCATTTCCAAACGTGCGACATTTTCTTTATCTCGGCCAAATTTATTTCTCAACAGAAATCAACGCTGTACCTGATGTACAAAACTACATACTTGTTTTAAACATGACAAACTATACTTCTTATTTGTTACCTCTATACCTACTCCTAAAACCATGTAATCTTTCAAACATATGTCACGTCACTTTTTTACCATTGAAACTGATTACGACCTTCTCTTTACACTACAGATTCCACGTACATGTCAATAAAGGCATAAGTGCTATTTTCATACTAGATAAAGCTATATCACTTAATCTTTATAAACACTAGTGTTGGCTGCACAAAATGGGGGTGGGACAGGAGGAGAGTAAACAGAGGTGTAATTCCTAAACTTTTATTTACGTTTCTTTAATATACGTATACTGAGGGCTTTAAGTGGGATGAAAAAAATGGTGGGTGTCTGAAAGGGGTACCAGTGTTCAGCACCGGTAAGACCCGGCCCACTTAAAGGCCTGTGTATATTCAGCACAGAGCCACACCCTAACAATTTTCATTACTTATAATCACAGTTAGTTTAGTAGTGTGAAAAAACTATACAGAATATTTACTAAGAACAATTTTAATTATTTTTTTTATCTCTCACACATTTATAAAATATCTGTATCGCCCCTTTGCTATACGTATATTAAAAGCTTTAATTGGGATGAAAAAAGTGACGGAGCTCAGTACCGATAAGACCCGGACCACTTAAAGGCCTATGTATATTCAGCAGAGGGACACACCCTGACAATTATTATCACTAATAATCACATTTACTTTAGCACAGTGAACAAAATCGTAGAGAAAATATACAGCGAACATTTTCATAAATTTTTTATCTTCCACATATTTATAAAAAATGTCTTCTAAACAACTTAGATTTCCTAAAACACCCAAATCCAAAGCCTCGCAGTACCACACCAGCCTTGACTGATATTGAAATCTACCTCTCAGTGTAAAAAATGAGACCACAAACTGTGCACATAACATTTCTGGTTTTTGTTCAATCTCTGTTAAGTTAATAACACATGAATTTTCTACTCTCACCCCTTCCCCACTATTTCCAGACTAAGCATAATTTGCAAACGTGCGACATTCTGTTTGTCTCTGCGGAATATATATACAAATCCAAATTAACGCTACATCTAATTTTCAAAACCATACAGTCCTTTACAGATGACAACTTACACCTTTTCTTTATGAAAAACTCCTAAACATATAAAGAACTTGTTTACTAACTAGTCACACTTTATGAATATTTTAGAACCAATGTGAAACACCAGACTTTACTAACACTATATTATTTAAAAATAAAAAATACTTTCAGAGTTAAAAATATCGCCTCAAATACTTAACCACTACTACAGAACACATAACACACCTTCTTAATTTCTAACTTACCTTCGTAGTTGGTCTGCAGATTTCAAATGTGAGAAACGCATGCAATTCTTTCTGTGTCACACAGTACATGCCATACACCGCTTTCATCAAGAATGGAACCAGTAATGGCACAATTTCCCTGTTGCACACATAAATACATGTAAAGAACAAATCAGAATAGTTCCTTGATATTTTTAGATTGCAAAATTTCTCTCTGTTGATTATTTTTGAACTTTCCATATAAACAGTCTTTTTTTAACATTGAAGGACACATACAGGTGAAAAGTTCAAAGCTCTCTGGAAACATTCACAATTTGTAAGTCGCCTATGAAGAAAAGGCAGGAGCCTTGAAATGCGTCAGGCGCTATGAACTCTTACTGGAATGCAAATGCTGGTTCCTTTGTGAAAATAAACCTCTCGGTTTTCACTTGCTGTCGAGTGCATCCTTAAAAGCTTTTGGGCCTTTGAAATACATTAATTAGCACGGCAGCCCTGTCATGGAGGAATGCACCATCACGAATGAGAGAGGCTGCTGGTGGGGTCCCACTGAAGAAAATAATGGATTTTAAAAGCGTGAATGGTTAAACAGAACCTACTAAAGGGTGTGATTGGTATTGAATTGAACTACCTATTCCAGCATGCACTGAAAAGAAAAATGCACTGAGCAAAGCAATTAATGAATAACATGCAGCTGAGAATAAATTCAAAGCTCTCCGGAAACATTCACAATTTGTAAGTCGCCTATGAAGAAAAGGCAAGAGCCTTGAAACGCGTCAGGCGCTATGAACTCTTACTGGAATGCAAATGCTGGTTCCTTTGTGAAAATAAACCTCGGTTTTCACTTGCTGTCGAGTGCACCCTTAAAAGCTTTTGGGCCTATGAAATACATTAATTAACACGGCAGCCCTGTCGTGGAGGAATGCACCATCACGAATGAGAGAGGCTGCTGGTGGGAACTACATCCATGCCTGTTGCAGCACAGCAAGTCAGGTAATTTTAACCAGCTCTGTACTCTGGGTCCCACTGAAGAAAATAATGGATTTTAAAAGCGTGAATGGTTAAAGAGAACCTACTAAAGGGTGTGATTGGTAATGAATTGAACTACCTATTCCAGCATGCACTGAAAAGAAAAATGCACTGAGCAAAGCAATTAATGAATAACATGCAGCTGAGAATAAATTCAAAGCTCTCTGGAAACATTCACAATTTGTAAGTCGCCTATGAAAAAAAAGCAGGAGCCTTGAAACGCGACAGGCGCTATGAACTCTTACTCGAATGCAAATGCTGGTTCCTTTGTGAAAATAAGCCTCTCGGTTTTCACTTGCTGTCGAGTGCATCCTTAAAAGCTTTTGGGCATTTGAAATACATATATATTACCTACTGGCGGTCGCCAGTAGGTAGTTATAGTTAGGACCACGTTTCCATAGGAAAACCTCAACATTCTATTTTGAATAACTTTGGCGCCGGTCGACGAATCCTCGCGAATTTCTCAAAATAGGTGGGGCGCTACGCTCCGCTCCTACCCTGAAAGTCTCGGGGGGATCCGTCAAGCGGGGGCTGAGATAAAAGGGGGGTCCCAAAACGCGTTTTTCCCATGCATTTTTCCATAGGACCTTTAGAACGAGCTACAGCCCGAACGGCTGAACAGAATTACTCAAAATTTGGCAGAGAGGTAGTCCCTAGGTCAAGGAAGTGCCTTTTGTAGGTTTGGTGTAAATCTGTTCAGTAGATTCTGAGAAAATAGCCTTTAAATCAATATATATATCTGAGCCCGCTTACGGTACGCTTACCGTACGCTTACGGTAAGCGTACGGTGGCGTGCGCGAGCGCGATTCTGATTGGCTCTTAGATCTTAGTAAACATTCGAATCGGCCGAAACCAGGAAGCGGCGGCCGCCATTTTGTGTATTTCACTCTGAAAAAAAAGAGTGAAAACAAGGAAAGGGGGCAATGAGGAGAGTTACAGACCCCCTAACATTTGTAAGGGGGTCAAAGAAGGACAGAAAAGTACAAAGAAAACATTTATTGATTTTAAAAAAAATCACGGGGTACGCGTACGGTAAGCTTACGGTAAGCGTACGGTAGGAAAAAAAAAAAAAAAATGAAAATCAGATTTAAGTGTTTAGATATTAGGGGGCTCTAAAAAGAGCCGTTGTGTTTATGAAATGATTTTTTAGTGGTACCTACAAGTAAGTACCGATGCAGAGTCTAAGGTTCAAGAGGAAGACTCTGTTCCCTTCATCATTGAAGTGCACACCATCTCCTCTATAAATGTCTTGCATGTCATAACGCAAGTTGTTGTGGTAAATGGCACCCATACCATAGTCACGGAGGAAAGCAGAAACAGATTTGTTGACGTGCTTTCTTGCTTTGTCATCGCACCGCGTGCCCACCGTGCGTGCACGGCACTAACTGCGTAAAGTGGGCGCGCGGTGCGCAAAGCGCACCGCGTGCTCACTGTGCGCGCACGGTGCGCGAAGCGCACCGTGCGCGCACGGAACGAACTGCGTTAAGTGGGCGCGCACGCCACGAATGGCGTAAAGTAACTTAGCATTTAAAAAACCGTACAAATTCACTGAAAAAACCATAGGTTTCACACACGTTATAGTTAGGAATTAGCATTTAAAAAACCTTGCAAATTCACTGAAAAAACCATAGGTTTCACACATGTTATAGTTAGCGGAAATTTTACTGATAAAAAACCAATGAAATTCCCCCGTTATAGTTAGTGCAGGCAACTATAACTCACGCGACCGCAATCTTCTGCTGATGACATATGTGTCTTTATGAAAAAAAAATATTTGTAATATATGTATAGCTAAAAATGTATGGAAGAAGACATGGGCAAATAAGTGTCTAAATACAGTATTAGCATCAGCAGAGGATTGCGGTCGCGTGAGTTATAGTTGCCTGCACTAACTATAACGGGGGAATTTCATTGGTTTTTTATCAGTAAAATTTCCGCTAACTATAACATGTGTGAAACCTATGGTTTTTTCAGTGATATATATATGTATGCATGTATAGTTGGATATGTATGTAAGTATATATATATGTATGTATGTATGTATATATATCTATGATTATATAATCACTGAAAAAACAAAGGTTAAAGTAAAGCTATTGTTAGGTTAAATGTTCAGTTTTAAATGCTAAAAACCATAGAAATTCACCAGTCATAGTTAGAGTTATTTCAAGTAACTGTAACTCTTGCCCTAAGGTAATTTTAACACGGGCCCGTCATGCACAGTTATATTATCAATGATGTCAAAGAAGATGTCATGAGTGATGTAATATGTAGGGTAATTAACAGTGCATGGTGAGGACGTGAGTTATAGTTATCTTAGGGCACCAGTTATAATAACTTGAGAAAACTGCAACTATAAAAGGTGAATTTCAGTGGTTTTTAGAGTTTAAAACTGAACAATTCATCTAACTGTAATGCTACTTGAAACTTTAGGTTTTTCAGTTAATTTCTAGGGTATCTTTAACGTAAAGTGATAATTAATTACCATGCATTAATAAAATCAACCGACCCCCCCCTCCAGAGGCAGCCCACGCTATACCACACACGCCCTTAGGCCGGGTTGGCCTCAAGGTCAGGCCCTGGAGACCCCTTTTTCTTTAAAGAGGAGTGGGGCCATGTTGGGCCCTCTTCAAACGTATTATGGCCTTGGGGACCCTATCCTCCAGGTCCATGTATATTTTATAGGGGAGGCGCCATGTGGCCACCCCTCCCCAAGCCTCCTTAGGCCCTGGGGAACCACATCCCCAGGACCACTATTAAAATTAAAGGGGAGGGTGGGCCACGTGGTTCCCCTGCCCGAGACTTGTTAGGACCTGGGAACTCCAGGGCCACTATTAAAATGAAAGAGGAGAGGGACGCATGGCCTCCTCCCGAGCCTTGCAAGGCTCTAGGGACCCCATCACCCAGGGCAATGAATTAAAATTAAGGGGAGGCGGCCTGTGGCCCTCTTCCTCAAGCCGATTTCAGTCCCGTAGACCCCAGCCTCCTGTGACCCGGCAACTTTTTTGGGGGGAGGGTGGCATTTGACTGTTCCCTGCGGGAGGGAGCAATCTTTTAATCTGTTTCTCTGCCCGCTTCACTGCGGGCAGAGTAACAGTTGAAAAGTCTGCTTCCAGCGGACCGGAGAATCTTTCAAGCTCCCACCCATTGGGAGAGGACTTGGTATTTGCATCCGCTTGGCAGGAGATTTCAAATTGCTCCCGCCAAGCAAGAGTAAGCACAGGTTTCCCTGCCCACGCTAATGTGGGCAGGGAAACTGTTATGCCCTGGGGTGGGATCCATGGGACATAGCCTGAGCTGCCCTGGGTGTGGGGTCCCCAGGGCCATGAATGTCTCAGGGAGGAGGGCCGCGTGGACCTCCTCCTCTTTACAGATGTGGCTGGGCCCCGGGGGGATGGGGTGCCCAGGGCCAAAATAGGCAGTATAGGGGACTGTGTGGCTCCTTCCCCCAGCTCCCTGGGAGCTAAAAACGGCCAGGTTGAGGAGGCCGTGTGTCCCTTTCCCTTTACAGATGTGGCCAGGGTCCCAGGGAATGGGGTCTGAAAGGCAAAATTGGTTTGCTAATAACTTTGGCCCCATTTGATGAATCTTCGCCAACATTTTCTAAAAAAAAGTTAAAGTACTTGAGCTCTGACCTGGAAAGTTTAGGGGTGATCCGTCCAGCAGGAGCCTAGAAAATAGTGGGGTCCCAAAACGTAAAATCGCCATGCATTTTCCATAGACTTCTTTAAAACAGGTTTAAGTAAAACATCTGAACGGAATTACACCAAATACGAAAGGAAGCTAGATCTTGGTCCATAGAGTGTGCAAATTGTAATTTGGTGTAAATCCATTCAGTAGTGTTCTAGATATTAAGGGTGAAAAAACAATTGTATAGTTTGGCACTTGGGCTCAGGAGAGGCCCTACAGCCTCCAGCGAGAGCACAAAAGCAAAAATTGAGCCGTGATTGGTTGAGAGGGCCATTTTTCACGTGAGTCTTCATGCGAATGCTCTGACTGACTTGCTGTTGGAAAATTATAAATTAAATGGCTGCTATTGCTGTTTACTGTGAAAAATTGGATGTGTTGTTGAAATTAAATTAAAAGGCTATATAAAGGGGCAGCAACAAGGCATGCTGTCCCCTAGATTTAGAGAGGGGGTGCCTAAGCGATAAGAACTGTGAAACGTATATGGTTTATACAATCTTGCTGAACACTTGAGGGCTCCCGAATAGTAAAAAAGAGCAGATGAGATCTCAATACACTCCATTAGTGGGAATGCATATTGTGGTCCTTGTTTATGAGAGGAAGTATGCAAGAGCTAAGTACTGTGATGAGGCCAGTCCCTCTCCACACCCTACTATGCACACTCGTCATCTGAGAGACAGGAGAGGCCATTCCCTCCCCCACACCCTACTAGGGACGCTTATTACAGAGAGAGGTCTCAGCAGAGAGGCCAGTCCCGTCACATACCCTACTACATACACTCTTCATCTGAGAGATAAGTCCGAAAGGAGAGGCCAGTCCCTCCCCACACCCTACTTGCACACCTGTCATCTGAGAGACAGGTCAGAAAGCAGAGGTCTGCTGCTCCCTATACACCCTACTGCACACACCTGTCATCTGGCAGAGAGGTCTGAAATGAGAGGCAAGTCCATCCACACACCTGTCTATGCACATCCGTCATCTGAGAGAGTGGTCTGAAAGGACAGGCCAGTCCATCCTTACACTCTAATATGCACACCTGTCATCTGAGAAAGTGGTCCAAAAGGAGAGTCCCAGTCCATCCAAACACCCTACTATGCACACCTGTCATCTGAGAGAGAGGTCTGAAATGAGAGTCCAGTTCATCCCCACACAGTTATTCTACCATACATACATTTAAAAAAAGAATTTACTTAAAAATAAAAACCTCTAGAAAACAAAGGTTAAAGTAACTTTATAGTTAGGTATAATAAAATGATCTGTTTTCTTTTCACAATACCATAGAATTACACTGACTTTATAGCTAGCTGACTTTCTCAGTGATGTTAATGTTTTGAACTAAAAAAAAAATTTAAACTCAGCAGTTATAGGTAGTAGCATTACCTATAACTTGCGCCCCTGCCATGCACTGCTTACAACCTAACATATGACGTCACTTATGACATGTTCTATGACATCATTTATGACATTACTGATGACACCTCAAATGACATAATTGATTAAATCACTGATGACTTCATCCAATGAGTTTGCTAGTTTGCTTTTAGTTTACCTAGTAGCAGGAAACTACCATAGCACTTCTACGTAATTTTGTACAGCTTGGGTGCAGCTAATGGGTGTAAGTGTTTACAAAACATGTGTGCTCCTAATGCACCATAACTGTGTAGAGCTATTGAACACGTTATAAATGTTTGCATTCAAGAGTAACCCTGTGTGCAAATGACAGTTGACTTGTATTCATAATGCTCACCATAACCTTTTGGTTCTGCAGTAATAGTTTCTAACAGAAGAAAGATTCTACATATTATATACTAGCTTTTGTATGCAGCCTTGAGTTATCGGAGAGAGTTGTGTCAGCATGATAATTTATACTTAACATGAAGCATTGTGTGTACCAGGTAGTAACCTATGTACGTGTGCTTATTTTGCTTCAGAAAAAGGGTTATCTGTAAAGTTTTCACAACATAATAAAGGGTGCAGGCAGAGCAATCTTTGAAGCTTTCAGATTTTGGTTATTTGTAGCAATTAGGGTTGTTTTTACAACTGTTGCATAGAATGTACACTTTATGTAGTATATTAGTGTGAATACTCTGTTGTATTTCTCATGAGATGTTCACTGTTTGAAAACAGTGTGGTATAGAATGAACTTTCTCCATAAAGTCAAGAAGGAACATCATGGATATGGATATGTGTACTCTCACAGCCAACGATTTGGAGACCCTAGCAGTACTTAAGATCTTCAAAATGAAGGAGACCCCAGAAAATTGATTGCGGGGAACAGGAACAGGACAGTTCTGATGGGAACTGCCCAAGTGAGTCCTGGCAGTCCATTCAATCATCAAGATTCGTTCCTCAGATGCCAGTGGATTCAATTGATATATTCACGGGGGTGGTAACCAAGGAACTGATCGAACTACATAACATTAATAACAAAAGGAGAATGAGAACCTATATTACGGAGGAGCAGAGGAAGGCAATTAAGAGATTGCAGGAAGACCATACTACATCTGCAAACCGTCTGATAAAGGTGGTAATGTGGTGCTATTAACAGCAGAGTTTTATAAAAAAGGAAGCCTTACAACAACTCAATGATCAGTCGAGCTATGTGAAGGTTGTACGCATGGAATTCGACAATAGCATTGGTGCGTTTCGAAAACTCATCAATAAATGACATCACAGCGGCATGCTAGAAAAAGAGGAGTATGCCTTTTTGGAGTATAAATACCCGTGTCTTCCAACGTTTTACCACCTCCCAAAGATACATAAGAATGCGATGTGCCCCCCTGGGCATCAGATAGTTTCATCACTAGGCAGTTTGACGGAAAACATTTCCAGATTTGTGGACCATTTTCTATTGGAGTTTGTGACACAATTGGTCTCTTATGTCAAGGATACGAAAGACTTTTTAAAGCGGATGGAAAACTTTGTCTGGGAGGATGACTTGGTGATGATGACACTGGACATATCGAGTCTTTATACCAGTATCGAGTATAAGAAGGGACTCGACGCTGTGAACCACTTTTTGGGAGAGAGATCTATAACATTAGTTGAACACAACGTGCTGGCTGAATTTGTGGACTTTTGTCTATGTAACATTATTTTTCTGTTTCAGGATCAATTGTTTAGACAAGTACGCGGTACTGCCATGGGCACCTGCTTCGTCCCCAGTTATGCAAATCTTTTTGTGGGTTGGTGGGAGAAGCAGGTGGCCTGGGCGGAGACAAATGTGGAATGGACCTGTAGGGTCATGAGCTGGAACAGATACATAGACAATCTGTTTATTATCTTCAGGTGCACAGAACAGTCAGCCAGGGAGTATCTGGAAGTGCTCAACAGGAATGACCTAAACCTCAAGTTTTCAGGTGAGATAAGTAGGGAATCAGTGAACTTCCTTGATCTCACAGTATTCCCTGCTGAAGGCCGACTGTGCACTTCGTTGCACAGGAAGCAGACAGCAGGGAATTCCTTGCTACCTGCGAGCAGCTGCCATTTGGGGAAAACTATAACTAGTTTCCCTTCTGGCGAGTTACTAAGGATAAAAAGGAATTGCACACGTGATTGTGATTTCCAAGCAGCAGCTAAGGAAAGTATGCATAGGTTTGAGGTTAGGGGGTATTACAAGGAAACTCTCATACAGGCAAAAACTTAAGTGGATGCTATACCGAGACTGGAGCTAATCAGTGATGATCCATCAATCAAGAGAAGAAGTGAGAGGGCTAATGTCCAGAACAACTTCAGGATGATCGCTGAATATTCCAGTGACTCCAATGACATCAGGAAAGCTTTGAGAAGGAACTGGCATATCCTGAAATCAGACCCGATAATTGGAGAGATCTGCCAAAAGCGCCTCTGCTGTCATTAAGAGACAGTTTAGTCCAGAGTCATTGTGCCTCAGAGAGCAGACCACCTGCTTTTGGGAAAATAGTGTTTTTCTTTCCTTTCTCTAGATGTAGGGCATGTAAAAACAGCAACAAGGTATTATTCTATGATGTACCTGGCCTAGATGAACCTAAAAGAATCAAGAAATTCATGAACTGTAACACAAGCCACACAGTGTGCTGTTTAGTATGTCCGTGTGGCTTGAAGTGCATTGGAAGTACCATACACCAAACGAAAGTGGGTATCCTAGAACATCTTAGAGCCATTACCAATAAGGATGTCATGTATCCAGTGGCTTGGCACTTTGTGGTACACCACCAAAGCAACAGGGATCTGTTGCAATTCTTTTGTATGGATCACATACCCCCTAGTGTGAGAGGAGGGGACAGACAATTACAGCTGCATAGATTGGAGTCCAGGCACATCATTGACAATCAGAGCAAAAATGCCAAAAGGTTTGAACAGTGGGGAGGAGATGGCGATCCACCTATAGGAATTGTGCTATGGTATGTACTTGCTGCGGTATATAAGGGGGATCATGCTCCAAATGTGGCTTCTTGTCAATGCAATGAGTTTGAAGTAATCACCAGTAAGAAATTACCATGATCTTGATATATTGTGTGAAGACCCATCCAGGGTGATATATTGAGTGCCCAAAATGTTGAAAATGCTTTTGAAAGCGAAAATGACAGTAGTGTGGGCTCTGATGAACTAGTATAATTTGCCCATTCAGGGCAGCACGTTGTTGATTTAAAGTTATGTTGTCAGGATCAGTTCCCACAACTAGATGATAATGTGTTGAGTGATAACGTATTCATACATGATGTGGGTAGTGCCCATTCAGGGCGAGATTGCTCAGTAATGAGGCAGTTGATTATTGTTGCCTCTGTTTACTTTACTTTGCCAAATTGCATGTTACGAAATGGCCGACACCAATGGACTGAAGAAAGTCCGGTGTCCTTAGTTGATGTCCATGAAAGGGATATTTACATTTTGCCTCCAGCCGGCGCCCGCCACTATTGACAAAGGGGTACAAAAGGGGGTGGTGATGGACGGAGCATCAGAACCAATCAAACACTCACACCCAGTCAACAGATCTGGGTTTGATCCATCACCGTTCTTTAGCCCACTCTGCCACCCCAGTTCAGACATGGCCATATGCAAATCAGTCTGACCCTTGCTGAAACGCGTCTTGTCGTGTTCGTTTCTTTTCCCAATATAATCTGGGATTTAACTGTTCCGGTGAGTGCTGGTAATTATTTTTACCCCGAGCCTTAATTTAATGTGCGGTGTCCGTCACCGTGCTGCACAGCACCCGACCTCGAGTGAAGGGAGGAAGACGGATGTAGGAGCGTGATATATACTTGTATACATATATATATATATATTATCTACTGGCGGTCGCCAGTAGATAGTTATAGTTAGGACCGAGTTCCCATAGGAAATCTGAAAATTCTATTTTGAATAACTTTGGCGCCGGTTGACTTATCTTCGTGAAATTTTCAAAACTAATGGGGCGCTCTGCTCAGCTCCTACCCTGAACGTCTCGGGGTGATTCGTCAATTGGGGGCTGAGAAAAAAGGGGGGTCCCAAAACACGTTTTCCCCATGCATTTTCCCATAGGACCTTTAGTCGAAGGCACAGCCCGAACGGCTGAAGAGAATTACTTGAAAGTTGGCAAAGAGGTAGTCCTCAGGTCAGGCATGTGCCTTTTGCTTAAATGGTGTAAATCCGTTCAGTAGTTCCTGAGAAAATCAAAAGTAAAATCACATATATATCTGGGCGGAGCCTAACCACACATCTCATCGTGAGATCTGATTGGCTGTCAGCACTTCATCCAAGAAGTGTTGGCAGCCATCTTGGGACCAATATACATGATAGCACCTCATTAAAAAGCATTGCAGTTAATAGAAGGTTTTAAGACTTTAGTTACATTATAAATCATTTGTTGATGGTACCATACTCATTTTAGGAATTGTGGTGTGTTCTAAGGTGATTTTACCATGTGAAAAAGCCTTCTGCTGTGATATCATGAATCATGTTTGAGAGAAAACTATTTTCTCATGCTTTTCCCACAGAGGTTTGGTAGGTGATCTATAAGCTAACTGAGAGCATATTTTCTGTAAATTCACATTATCTTTCTCAGTCATGTGAGAATGAAGTCTGACATTCTCAGTAAAACATGTACATCCAACAAGGGCAGAGACTGTCAGTTGATTCCTTTGTGTTCTACTGCAGCTTCCCAGAGTGTTCTAAAGAACAACTAGAGCGCTAACAGTCCTACTTATGACAAACGTATGGCACACCTGAAGCCATCTTGGTTGGAATAAAGTGGTAATTCTTAAAACATTTAATTTAAAAAGGAACACAATGAGGGGGTTCATTTTGCCACAGAAAGTATGATTAGTGCTGCAGAAAGAAAAATTAGGGTACATTTTGAGTGACTTCTCAAATCCTCTTCTATTTCCTTAAAAAATACTGACATGCAGACTGAAACATGCACTTTCAATACCAGCAGCAGACTTCCCTGGTGAGCAGTAGGTTTATACAGTGATCTAATGAGCAACTAGAGTGCTAACATTCAGAATTTATGGCAAATGTGTGACACATCTGAATGCCTTCTTGATGGAACCAAGTAAAACACTGAAAGAATTTCCTACTGAGGAGACTGCAGTAAATGAGGAAATTAGGAAACATCATAACAAATAAATCTCCCAAGATGGCCACCAGAGACAAAAGAGCCCAAATGTAGCCCAAATATCACCCAGATGTAGCCCAAGTATAGCCCAATGACAGAATGTCCCAGAGTGTTCTAACGAACAACTAGAGCGCTAACAGTCTTTCTTATGACAAAAGTATGGCACACCTGAAGCCATCTTGATTGGAATAAAGTGGTAACACTTAAAACATTTAATTTACAAAGGAACAAAATGAGGGGGTTCATTTTGCCATAGAAATTATGATTAGTTCTGCAGAAAGAAAAATTAGGGCACATTTTGACTTCTCAAATCCTCTTCTATTTCATAAACAAATTCTGACATGCAGACTGAAACATGCACTTTGAATACCAGCAGCAGACTTCCCTGGTGAGCAGTAGTTTTACTACAGTGATCTAATGAGCAACTAGAGTGCTAACATTCAGAATTTATGGCAAATGTGTGACACATATGAATGCCTTCTTGATGGAACCAAAATAAAAAACTGAAAGTATTCCCACTGAGGAGACTGCAGTAAATGAGGAAATTAGGAAACTTCATAACAAATAAATCTCCCAAGATGGCCACCAGAGACAAAAGAGCCCAAATGTAGCCCAAATATCACCCAGATGTAGCCCAAGTATAGCCTAATGACAGAATGTCCCCGAGTGTTCTTAAGAACAACTAGAGCGCTTACTGTCTTACTTATGACAAAAGGATGGCACACCTGAAGCCATCTTGATTGGAATAAACTGGTAACACTTAAAACATTTAATTTAAAAAGGAACACAATGAGGGGGTTCATTTTGCCATAGAAATTATGATTAGTGCTGAAGAGAGAATAGTTAAGCACATTTTGAGTGACTTCTCAAATCCTCTTCTATTTCATTAAAACATTCTGATATGCAGACTGAAACATGCACTTTTAATACCAGCAGCAGACTTCCGTGGTGAGCAGTAGCTTTACTACAGTGATCTAATGAGCAACTAGAGTGCTAACATTCAGAATTTATGGCAAATGTGTGACATATCTGAATACCTTTTTGATGGAATCAAAGTAAAAAACTGAAAGCATTTCCTACTGAGGAGACTTCAGTAAATGAGGAAATTAGGAAACTTCATAACAAATAAATCTCCCAAGATGGCCACCAGACACAAAAGAGCCTAAATGCAGCACAAATATCACCCAGATGTAGCCCACATGTAGCCCAATGACAGAAGTGTGCAAAACACTTATTTTTATATAGTGCATACTTGTCAGGTATTGGAATGCTTTACATGAGCATTGGTTACATCACACAAGATCAAATTCATTTTGGTTGTAGACATGGGGAGATTAAGTGATTTGACCACAATCACAGAATGTTGAGCTGAAGCAGAAACTCCAACCTGGTTCCCCAGTTGCAAAGTCTGCAGCTCTGGAAGTAACACCACATCCTCTCGCCAAGGTGCAACATTTAATCAAGTGGTCAACTGGATAAAAAACAAAGATTACAAATAATGTAAAAGTTCTTTGTCGCTATTTGAAAACTCCGAAAATATGTCCTCATTTTAGTTTTTTAGAGCACTAACCATAATTTTGATGCAAATAAGACCCTCTCATATATGTAATTTCTAAAGGAAATACTCTAGGTATTACAGTTTTGATTACATCAAGATGACGTCAGGCGTTCCACACTTTTGTAATAAATATAGAATGTTAGCAATCTAGTTGTTCATTGGGATACTGTTGAGAGGCAGAGGCCAGGGGAATGGACTCTGAAAATTGAAGGCAGGTAGGAGAGTGCAGAGGCAACAATTTGACCACACTGGGCAGGCAGGAATGGCAGTGGCAGCACAACAGACTATGGAGGGCAGTGGAAAGGGGGGCAGGGGCAACAAACCAACAATACAGGACTGGCAAGAGAGGCTGTGGCAATATAATAGACCATTGTGGGCAGAAGGAAGAGGCAGTGGTAGTACAACCATACATGCCAACAGACTCGTTTCAGCCAGGAAACGTCCAATGTTTTTAAGCTCAAATGGGCTTTATTTGATCTGTCTCCTGTCTACAATCTCCTCTTTTTCAATGTAACTCAAAGGGGAAAATCAATACCCCAGTTTTATTTCAAAATCTCCCTCTTACCAAGTTCAAAATGTTCGCAAGTATGGTACATTGAATCATGGTAGACAGGAGGAATTGGGGTAGGGACATGGACTCGGTTAACAGAGGACAGGAGGGACATGGAGAGGTGCACCAAACTGATCCTACAGGGCAGGCATCAGGGTTTGCAGCAGCACAATACACCACACAGCGCATGCGGGACGGGAGTGCAGCACAACAATCCATAGAAAGCAATAGGGAGGGGACAGGACCATGCACATGGACAACAGAGAACAGATGGGAAAGAGGCAATGGTAGCTAGCTGACAATAATGGACAGACAGGAGAGAAAGCTGCAGCATAACAGACCATAAAGGGCAGGAGGGACGGATCAGGGGCATTACAATGGAACAGACAAGCCAGGAGGGAGGGAATAGGGGGTCTGCACATGGAAACAGAGGGCTGGGGGCAAGGTGGCAGGGGAGGAGCAGCAAGATGACCATGGAGGTCAGGCAGGATGGGCACTAGAAACAAGACACACCATGGAGAGCAACAATGAGACTATGGTGGCATACACATAGACCATGGAGGGAAGGTGGGAGGGAGTCAGGGGCAGCTAGCTGACAACACAGGGAAGGTGGGAGAGGCCATGGCAGCACAGAAGACCATGCATGGCAAGCGGGAGGGTTAGTGGCAGCACAATGGCTATGATGGGCAAGTAGGAGGGTGCAGGGGCATGCACAAAGGACCATGGAGGATAGAAGGGAGGGTCAGGACCTGAGCACAGACAAGAGAGTTCAGGGGAAGGGGCCTCACAACAGACCGCTCGGGGCAGGCAGGAGGAGCAGTTGCAGCACAACAGATCAGGGAGGGCAGAAGGGTGTGGCAGTAAAATGGACCATGGAGGACAGGAGGAAGGGGATAGGGGCATGGCATGTGGGCAGGCAGGGTGGAGGTGGCAGGGACAGGTTACAGTCATCTGACAATGCTAGGCAGGTGGGAGGGGAGTGGCAGCTCAACAGAACACTCAGCGTAGATAGGAGTGGCAGGTTCTTGGAACATAGTGGGCAAAAAGGATGGAGCAGGGGCATGCACAAAGACATCGGAGGGCAGGGGGAAGGAGAATAGTGGCAGCAAGCTAAGCACAGAGGCTAAGCAGGAGGTCAATGATGGGCCATAGAATTGGGCAATGGAGGGCAGGAGGAGTGGACTGGTACATCATGCTAAATGGAGGGCAGTGGCAGCAAATCAGACCATGCATGGCAGGAGGGAGGAGGCTAGTCCATGGATTCAGACAACAGAGGATAGGGAGGAGGTGGATGGGGCAGCAAGCTAACTGTTCAGAGAAGGTGGGTATTAGGAACTTTGTTGTTTTTAAAATGTGTGTTTGTGCGAACTACTTAAAATATGAACAAGTATGCAGCATAATCTCACTTTTATTCAGGAAGAAGAGGACGTTTGTGACTGTGATTCCGGGTTCACTTGGCAGAAACACCCCCTGACCCTCCACCCCCATCGCAAAATGTAATGCCCGTGAAAAGGGTAGGTGGACGCAGTGTTATATAGAACATAGTCCTGAGAGCACAATTGAAAATGAAAACTAGATGTAGTATATGGTATAAACTATGCACCAAAAAGTGTGATATAAGATGAACCGGGGCGTGAAATATAATATGCAATACATTGTGCGCAATGACAGATTCATTGGAGAGCGCAAGATAGCACAGGCACTAGCGCGTGCTATGCGATATGCTCCTTGGAGTGTAATATGCACAGGGCAGTGTTGTGTAACATAACTAGTCTCTAAAGTTGTAATATAAAATATGTGCTGGGGAGTGTAACGTTGCATATGCACTGTGACAAAGATATGGATCCCAGATTGTAATATGTATGGCATAGCGCTGTGCGTTATAACATACACATCGAGAAAGGCACGTTAGATGGGGCAATATAACCCGTGCGAAGGCAAGTGTGGCATGACATATTCACGGGGTGGTGTTACAGTGCACATGGGCTAGAGAGTGTCATAGCATACGCACTAGCTGGTGGAATACAACACAGAGGTGTGAGGCAATCGGCGGGCACTGGTGGGTGAAACATAGCATTGGGCTCAGCCAGGAGCACGCTGTGACTCTCAAGTGAGGTTCGTCTCCTTTCCAGAGAGTAAAATAAAAAGTATTACACATCCGGCGGTGGATGTGTTTTTCATTAACCGTGAGGGGGGTTTCTTGCATAGTTTGGTCGAATTTTTGTTGAATCCCCTTTGAATGGCTTGGTGTGCGTGTATATTAAATGTGCCCGTCAATAGCTACCCATGTTTGTATAAATAAACGACAAGGGTGTCTACTTGGAGAGTACCCACCGGCGGGGGCGCCGGGACTAGGCACGGTAGGGCGCCAGACACGTCAGAGCTTCACTAGCGGTGTAAATACATTCCATGTGGATTCATTCTATGCATAGTCGCCTTTTAATGAATATCACGCAAATCGTCATGGTGATAGGTACATACGGTTTGTCCAGCATGTCCTAGGTGTTTCTATAAATATATATATTTTTAAAATAATAAAAAACAAAGGCCGGCCCCGGGGGATGGGGTCCCCGGAGACAATAAGTGGCCTGAGGAGGGGGGCAACGCAGCCCCGCCCTAAAGAATTTAAATTAAAAAAAGGCCATGACCCAGGGGTTGGGGTCCCCGGGGCCGATTAAGGCCTTGGGAGGGCCAAATTTATTTTTTTCAACAAAAAAAATTAGGGTGCAGGCCCTGGGGGATGGGGTCCCCAGGGCCAGTAAATTAGAAAAAGAAGGGGGGCCACACAGCCCTCCTTCTTAAAAAAATAAAATAAATAAAAGACCGGCATCGCGCTGGAGGCCACGCCCCCTCCTTGCAGCACTCTGCAAACGTGCCCCCTGGCCAGTTGTAAGTTGGGGAATTAATTCCCCTTCAATACTGAGGGTCCCTGAGGGCCAACTAGCCCAACAGGTATCTCCAGTGTGCGCCAGGGAGCTGCGTTGCAGACAGGTGTTTTGAGGCCACGCCCCTTTTTACACCTCTATGCAACGCAGCTCTGTGGCGCTTACTGGAGGTACCTAGTGGGCTAGTTTGACCCTATTGACCCTTAGGATTCAAGGGGACTTAATCTCTCAACTTAGAACGGCCACAGTGCGCGTTTACACAGTGGTGAAGGGAGGGGACGGGGCCTGAGGTGACATGTGCAAACACGCCCTGTGGCGCGTTTTAAGTTGGGGAAATAATTCCCTTTCAATCCTGAGGGACCCTGGGGGCCAACTAGCCCACCAGGTGCTTCCAGTAAGTTCCACTGCTCTGCGTTGCAGAGAGGTGGTGCAGGCCGTGCCCCTTTTTACACCTCTCTGCAATGGCGCTTACTGGACGTACCTAGTGGGCTATTTTGCCCCTAGGTATCCTCAGGATTGAAGGGGACTTAATCTCCCAACTTAAAAAACGGCCACAGGGCATGTTTACACAGTGGGGAAGGAAGGGGACGGGGCTTGAGGTGACGTGTGCAAACACGCCCTATGGCACGTTTTAAGTTGGGGAAATAATTCCCCTTCAATCCTGAGGGACCCTGGGGGCCAACTAGCCCACCAGGTGCTTCCAGTAAGCACCACTCCGCTGTGTTGCAGAGAGGTGGTCTAGGCTGTGCCCCTTTTTACATCTCTCTGCAATGCAGCTCTGTGGCGCTTACTGGAGGTACCTAGTGGTCTAGTTGGACCCTAGGGACCCTCAGGATTCAAGGGGACTTAATCTCCCAACTTAAAACGGCCACAGGGCGTGTTTACACAGTGGGGAAGTGAGGGGACGGGGCCTGAGGTGACGTGTGCAAACACGCCCTGTGGCGCGTTTTAAGAGGTAGTTTTAATCCCCTGCCCTATTATATACTAGGGGCTTACAGAGGAGGTCATGCTGATCACAGGGGGACCCCAACGCATAGTGTTCCCTAGTGTATGTAGGTGTTTTCACTGTATTCTGAGTGTCTTTTAACATAGCACTGGCTCTAGGACTGGTTAGTCAGACTCAGTTACCACCAGTATCCGTCTGAAAAAGTTGAGGGTACAGGATGATTTTGCAACAAGGCTTCTTTCTGCTCTTCTGTTTGTTCTTTCTGCATGTTATCCTTCTTCCTGCACTTTTCTTCGTCTTTGAGGACTTCTGTTGCTTCTTTCTGCATTTCTTTTTTTTCTTTCTGTGCGTTTTTTCTTCTTTCTTCACATGTCCTATCTCTGTAGGCATAGTTAGAAATTAGCATTTAAAAAACCTTTGAAATTCACTGAAAAAACCATAGGTTTCAGGCACGTTATAGTTAGGAATTAGCATTTAAAAAACCTTAGAAATTCACTGAAAAAACCATAGGTTTCAGGGGCGTTATAGTTAGCTGGACTTTTCACTCGTACAAAACCATTGAAATTCCCCCATTATAGTTAGTTCAGCTAACTATAACTCGTGCGCCCGCAATGCACTGCTGATGATGTCACATATTACATCACTCATGACATGGTCAGTGACATCACTCATGACATCACTGATGACATCTCAAATGACATCACTAATGACATCACTGATGACATCATCCTAGTGATAGAGTGGCAGACCTCCTCTTCCCCTAATATAACCTTTGATACACACATTCAAAAATAGAAACTACAATGTTCAAAACAATGGACATACCAATACCAGTTACAACAACCTATTCAGTAATTCTAAGATCCACATACACATCCACTCATTCACCAACAGTCCTATACAGTCACTCATACATGTACTCACTCATCATATGTACTCACACACCTATACATCCTGTTACACAACGCCACTCATCCATAGAGTTACTCACACACATAGTCACTCATGCTAATAAAGAATCAAACATCCATTTACTTGCATATACAGTTATACACACACCACCACAATTACTTCTACAGAAACTTACACATACTTAGTCTTTTAAACAATCACTTATAGAAACACATACTAATTCATACAGGAACTCTTTCAATCTCTCACTCTCACATATACTCACTTATATACACCAATAGTAACATATACTAGTTTAAAACGTATGTAGTTACTCATAAAGACACTATTGAGACAGTCTATCACTCACTAACATTCCCATGCACACACTCATCCCCCATACAGTCCTGCACACATGCTGTCTTCAACACATACAAACAGTGAGTCACTCATTCATGCACCTATGCACTGCGTAATACCCCCCACCGAACCATACAGACACTCAGACACTCATACTGATACTCAAAAACCAACTAATAACCTATATAGACACTCATGTAGCTACTCACCAACCCATGCAGCCACTTATACACAAAGTGAGAGACTGATACAGATATTTACACATTTAAACATTACTCACTAAGCCATGTATTCACTAAGATACACTTAATCAGTCAGTTATACAATCAATTTTTCAAAAACAAATCATCCATTTAGACACTTATATACCCATTTATTCTTCCGTCGACCTTGAGATACACATATATAAAACATATGTAATTTACAGAAAAACACACATTCACTGGATGATGTCATCAGTGATGTCATTTGAGATGTCATCAGTGATGTCATGAGTGATGTCACTGACCATGTCATGAGTGATGTAATATGTGACGTCATCAGCAGTGCATTGCGGGCGCGCAAGTTATAGTTGGCTGAACTAACTATAACGGGGGAATTTCAATGGTTTTGTACGAGTGAAAAGTCCAGCTAACTATAACGCCCCTGAAACCTATGGTTTTTTCAGTGAATATATATATATATATACACACATTTTATAGGTATAGCTGTGTAGTCTTTAACCAGTTCAAATTAAGCTATGAAAAAAGCACTTCCCAGTGCTCTGCCAATCAGACATAACAATCTATTCACATTTGGATAATATTCACAACATGGCAATGCTTATCCACATATATTTATGCATGTACACACACCCACACACATTGAATGTTAAATATCATATATATGTTTTGAAATATAACTATGATTTATTGATAACATTGTTTAATACATGTTTTTCAATTTATAAACATGCAAAAGTAAATCTAACTTTATTTTTTAATGTAAATAATTTCAGTTATTCTACAGATGTTTTTGTAATTTTTAAACATAAGTGAATACAAATATTTACTTTAATTTCTTTTTTAATTGCTTTTTTAAATACATCTTGAATGAGTTCATATATTTGAATTAATGTAATAGTTATTTAAAAAATAAGTTAACATTTTAATATTACTACTAGTAAATTTTCCCATGCAGGCTGAAGATTCTGCCACGAGTGGGAAAAGTGTAAAAAATATTACAATTTTATTGAAGGTTTAAAAAAATTAAAACATACTTTTTTTTTTACACACTTTTTTTTCAGATAAAGAATAATAGTCACATTGCATTGCAGATAGTCACTTTACAATCCAATCAAGTCGTACCTGACAGATACATACACAGCGGTAGTTATTAAAGTGATCTACACGGAGGTCCAGCCCAGTACCCAGGCCCGCACAGCAAAAGCCCCCGCCTCCTCCCACACTCCCAGTCCCAGGGATTGGGCTTCCCGATCAGCAGTACCACCCATGTGTAGCTAGTGAAGCACGGCACAAGCAGAACATGCCGTGCTGAAAAGGAGAACCGGGGCTCAGAAAGCATCCCCTCAGCCCACTCCCTTAGGCACACTCCCATCATTTGTCTGTGTAGTAGAGGCTCGCTTGGTGGCATCAAAGTAGGTCCTCAGTGGTCCCCAAATATCCCTTGGGCGTGACGTCAGTGGCATAAGAATGGCATATATCTCAGCATTGGTGTTGCAGTGTGCTAGACTCTCCAGCCAATCTTGTAGCTTAGGCGTGGACTTCCTGCCCCAGTGAATGGCAACCTCTCTTTTAGTAGACATACAAAATCCGATTAAAACGGATAAAGAACCTAGCAGTGGAGGTAGATTTTTCCAGTGTCGCTGCGGGTCGAGGCGTGCTGCGACTTGCGAAAATACGTAGGAGCACTATAGTGAGGAACTATGTGTAGTGCAGTGGTGTATGTGGAGTGGGCTGACTTAAAAATATCTAACTAGTGGGCGCAATTAACTTTATTCTGGCTCCTAGCTGATATAATAAAAATGGGGTGGGTCTCTAGGTTGCCTGGTTATAATGAATCAGGGGTCCTGGTAGAGGGTCAACATGTTTCGAGCTTCCCCCACAGCTCTTCTTCAGGACGCCACAGGGACCAGCCCTGTGTGTACCACTCCAAAAGGTGCAGTGAAAAATTATTTATAAATGCTGTCTAATAAGCATAATGAAAATAATACATACGACATTCAATAATGTATTACACTTAAAGGATATCTGAAATGAAGAAAAACAACATGGTTTAAGGATAAACATCCTGCCCTTAATAGGGTAGGTTTTGTCAATACTGCACGAAAGATAATTGCTCTTCATTGTGTGCCTGATAAGGAAAAAGTGTTCTGCGCCATGCTAGGCTCGAAAGGAAGAAATGCAAGTTAGGAAAACCAAACATATCTCCCCAACACCGTTTATCTGTATTCCTGAATAGGAAAAGAAGTGCTGTGATTCAGTGCATGGTGCCTGAGTTGTGCTTAAAAAACAAACGATCCACGTAACAGTGCCAAGACATACAAACGACATGTACAGACATTAAACATGAAGGACATACTTTTCAAAAGGCAGTACTATGCCTCATGGTTGTACGAGGGGGCAAGAGAGGGTTCCACTGGATTTCTAAAATGGAAGAGAAAGGCTGATTACCGTTCTGTTGGTGGTGGTCTCCTCTTGAGAGTCAGACCGGGCAGTGCTGTGGTTGGTAAAACACAGTTTGCCCCGGTCTGTCTGATTTGCTGAAAAAGAACGGACTTACTTGAATCACTCCTCTCCTGGCTGAGTATCTGGATAGTTCCCTCGAGACCGCATGTTGGCGTCTCGCTGCCGGGAGCCGGTATATAAGGAAGTGCTACCGCCTAGTCATGGACGTGATGACTAGAGCGGTAACTTCACAAAAAGGTCGCCGCTATCTGGACTAATGGAGTGGCCCTGTTGGGGGTATAGGGATTCAGTGTGCAAATATAGAACGCGTAACATTACAGTGCATGCGTGATTTAAAATGCATGCGTGATTAAATGGAGTTGGCGATACCTGTGGTATTAATACTAATTGTGTGCATAACATTGCGGTGGATTAATTAAAATTTGCAGAGAGGGCGAAAAATCGTTTTCAGGGCCGCACTACCCTGGATGCGATTAAAGTTCCTAAATAAATGAGGGGAAGAATTAACGCTGAGAGACCGGTGTCATTTGTACTGGGCACACAACATAGTTAGTGTCTGCTAAGTAGACACTGTGATATGAAGAGTTGTTAGTACTCTCTACTGGAGGACTGTAATAGAAAACTTCTAAAACCACAGGAAGGGGGTACTCAATAAGGGTATGGATAATAAGATGTGCCCTCTGTTAGACTGTGTGTTGTGTCTCCAAAGGGAGGAAATCACGCTGGTCACGCGTTCAGGTGTTTCATTTGGTTGTTTTGTTTGTGGCATGGGGTTGTCAGTGTGACCACCATATAAGGTTTGGAGCGGGTATCCCATTAGACTGGAAAGACTTATTTAGAAAACTGTCCCCAAGGGATGTTATCATTAAGACCCTGGCTGTCGGTGCGTAATTTGAACATCCAACGTTGCTCCTTTTCCAGGAGACGGTGTTCCAGGTTGTCATTGTTCTTTATATGTTCGAGGATCACCCATTTCATGTCATTTGGAGTGTGTTGTTTCTCAATGAAATGTGATGTCATTTTAGTGGTGTTTCTTTTACATCTAATGTTGCTGCGGTGTTCGACAATCCTCGTGCTTGCTTTTCTTGTGATCATCCCCACGTAATGTAGGTTGAAGGTACATGTGATCATGTATACCACCCCTGATGTGTTGCAATTCGTGAAGTTGCGTATTTCCCACGTCATTTTGTTGTTGAATTCAACCTTTCTTGTTGCTGAGGTCAGGTGGCACACACTGCAATTGCTGCAAGGATAGTGTCCATTCGGTAGAGTACTTAGGGTTCTCTGTCCATCTCCTCTTGTTTCATTCTTGGGGCGAGTGTGGACTAGGTAATTCTTCAGATTTTTCCCTTTCCTGTGGCTGAACATTGGTTTAGGGATGTCAAGGTTTCCACTGTCCAGTGTTCGCCAATATTTTTGTATGATTTTAGTCACCTTGTCAGATGCTATGTTGTAGGTCGTGATGCAGATAGGTCTTTTTCCCGGTGTCACCCTTTCCTTTGTCTTAGGTTCCAAGAGTGCCTCTCTGTGATTGTTGGCAGCTCTCTTTTTGGCTTTGGAGACTAGTTGTTTGGGATAGTGTCGTGCTATAAGTTTCTCTGAGAGGTCTCTAGCTTGGGTGTTATAGTCTTCTCTTTTCATACAGTTGCGTCTCAGTCGCAAAAATTGGCCAAAAGGCAGATTGTCTTTCAGTTGTCTTGGGTGGAAACTGTCGTAGATTAGGAGACAGTTCTTGGCTGTTGGTTTGAAGTGAGTAGTTGTACTCAACTTGCCTTCCGCAGCTGAAATATTGAGGCCCAGAAAAACCAATTGGTACCTACTCATGGTGTAAGTGAATTTAAGAGAGGGGTCTTGGAGGTTTAACCAATCGATGAAGTTAATGGCTTCTATTTCTGTTCCTTCCCAGATTAGTAATACATCGTCGATGTATCGTTTCCATAGGCTCAGGTGTTTGATGTGTGAGTTGAACTTATTAAGAATTTTCTGTTTTTCCAAGTGATGGACATAAAGTCCCGCTACACTCGGCGCGAAAGTGCTGCCCAAGCTGGTACCATGCACTTGGCGGAAGAGTGTATCCTCAAGTTTGAAATAGTTTTCGGTTAAGGCCAGCCGGCAGCATTCAAGTATCACATGTCTGGGTGTTTGATAGACCCAGGAGTTCTCTCTTTTGGCTAATAACAGCCCCAATGATGTAAGTTTCCTGAGTTTCTTAGGAATCTGTACAGTGTACCCTAAAAGAGCTATTTCAGGAATGGGGACCATTGGAAGGCCGATTATCTTCCCCAGTGTCACATGTACCGCAGACCAATAGGACTGCAAGCGGGGACAGGACCATGCCAGATGTATAAAATCTATAACAAGGAAAAGGGCCAGAACCTTTGTTTCTGCGTTTTAAATTAGCGCTAGACCAAACATATTATTTTTGTTTCGATCTGGTACTTTATTTATACCTTTTATTTTGTACTTTTTTTTAGAAAATGATTCTTTGTTTCATATTCAAGGCAGGATAAAGACAATGGTGTCTATATACAGAGAACAATTTTATACATACAATTTTCAGAAAAATTAAGCAAAAAAATTGTGTTTTGAGTGCACAACTTAAATAAACGGTGATTTCAATCATTCAAAACCTGTCATCTTGATATTTTAACGATATTGTATCTAAATCTTGTTTCATACATTGATATTCTTTCAACAATTATAGAATTATGCTATACAGATCAACATTTCAATTGGAGAAAGCGTTCCAATAAAAAAGAAAGATCAAACAAGGGGAAATATGAACGTCAAGTGCAGAACGCTTTTTCCTTGACTAATTCATTAATTCTAAATTCCTCCGTGTTTTTATTTTAATCATAGTATGCCAACGCGTTTCAAGTCACTGATACTTAATATGCGGACTCTCATCAGGGCTCTTGATTTTATAGCAGCATTGAAGGTTTCTGAAATTAAAGAAACTTGATTTAAGAATAAAAATTAAAAGTATTAAAACTCCCTCTGTTTTTAAATTTCGTTCATCTTTCTGATATATGCACTAGTACCTGAGTGGAAGCATATTTCGTTAGGTCTTCTTAGTCTATGCAAAAGAAGGAACCAAGTTTTAGAGTATTGCATTATGTTATATATTAGCTTTTAACATTAAAAACTAAGCTGCAACACTGCGAATTTCAGCCGCATACCTTTACTTGTAACCGATATTTTTAAACTCCTGATTTTGAAAAAATTGAGAAAGAAATACAAATATTTAAGGACTCCTCGATTAACAACAAAAGTGCCAAGTTTGAAAAGGATACAAAAGCTTTCAATATAGAGCAGGTGTATCCATTCCTTAAAGAAGACTATTACACTACCCTTGAATCACGTAGAGGGTTTGACCACCTATCAAGGACACTCTAGAAACCGGTTCAGTACCTTTTCAGAAACATCATCAGATTCATCAGTAGAACAAGACCCGAGAGAGGGACCTTCAAAAAAACAGGTGTTTTTTTTAGAGAGAGGCTGCAAGAAACCAAACACAAGATTCAAACAACCTTGGGAAATGCGTACCAGAAACCGATTTTCCAAGTCGTAAAAAATTCAATCTTTCACAACAGCAATTGTCAAAAGAAGAAGAAACTGTATTAAATCTTGGACTCAAGTTTGTCCCAAATAAAAGAACGGACTACACAAAACTCAAACTAGAGGCAATGGAGTTCTGTCGAAAGATAAGATTGAAAGCTTACTTTGCCAATAATGATTCAACACTCACTGAAGAAACTACAGGCCTTAGGAACAAATCGAAATTTGTGCCCATCCAGAACATCCCAAAAGAAATATATGCCTTTGAACGAACATTTCTGTTATCCATCATTAAAATGGAGAAGAACAAAAGATATTTCAATAAAAATCTTAGTGATAAACAACAAGCTGCCATCAAAGGACTTAAAGCAGATACATCAATAATAATTAAGAAGGCAGATAAAGGGGGTGCAGTAGTTATCTGGACCAGAGAGATGTACCTAGCAGTACGAATTAACCAAGTAAGGAAAACTGAATGGTATCAACCACTAGAAGAAGATCCAATACCTTCAATAAAAGCGAAAATCACTGAAATAGTTCAACCGGGCCTGGAGGAAGGCTTCCTTGGCCCCAAAGAGCATGATTTCTTGACCAAAGAATTTTCAAGGACTCCAATTTTGTAATTTGTGCCAAAAATACATAAAAATCTAGAAAATCCACCAGGGAGTGATAGTCTCGGGCTGTGATTCAATATTTGAGCCAATAGCAAAATACGTTGATCATTTTTTTAAGCCTTTTTTGAACGAAGTCCCGTCATACTTACGAGACACGACAGACTTTATTACAAAAATTGAAGGAGTCGCATTCAATGACAAAACTCAGATAATGGTAACATTTGATATCACCTCTCTCTATACTCAGATACCTCAAGAGGAAGCTCTAGAAGTGATTCAACTATACCTTGAGAAAAGGATGAGACCCCATAGGGTTCCTACACCATTTATCGTACAGTTAGCAGAGCTAGCATTGAAAAAAACGACTTCAAATTTGAGAATCAATTATATGTACAGGTGAAAGGTACCGCCATGGATGTCCCTTCGCTCCAGAGATGGCGGTACTCTTTATGGCTCAATTTGAAGAAAAGTTTATTGATAACAACAATCCCTTTAAAAAGAACATCATACAATGGCTACGGTATATTGACGATGTCTGGTGCCTTTGGCAAGGCAGCCATACTGAATTGGCAACATTCTACGATTGGATGAATTCAAGACATGCAGATATTAAGTTCTCTGTACAATCAAACATCACTAAGTTAACTTTTTTGGATGTAGAAGTGAAACCTGTGGAAGGCGTCCTGACGACAAGTCTACATAAAAAAGAGACAAACAAGAACACAATTTTACACTTCAAAAGTGCACATCCAAAGAGCCTAAAAGAGAATCTCCCTTACGGGCAATTACTCAGAATCAGGAGAAACTGCTCTATAACGTCAGACTTTGAAAAACATGCTGCGCTTTTCTGTAATGACATGCAAATGAGAGGTTATTCTAAAAAACTGCTCAAACACTCAACTAAAAGGGCTAGATTCACACCCAGAGAGTGCTTACTACAAATAAAAGAAAAAAAGATCCTGGAGAGACTAGTGTACGTATCTACGTATGGCCCTGACACCAACAAATTTAGACAAATCATCTTAAAGAACTGGCATCTATTAGAAAATCTAGAATGCTCGTTCCCCAAACCACTCTTTGCATGGAAGAAAAATCCAAGCATCGGCCAGCAAATAATTCGAGCAGACACCTCTCTACCCTAAACCTAAAAGCGATCTTTTGGCCCAATGGAACTTAAAGCCTATTGAAGGACATCGAAAATGTGGAAACTGCATTGCTTGCAGCAACACAATAGAGGGTACTGAATTCATACATGATAAATTAAAATAGAAACATACAGAATTTACAAATTGTAAGACAAAAAATGCAGTTTACGCCATAATTTGCCCTTGTCAAAAAATCTATATTGGCAAAACCAATCAGCAAGTGAACACAAGAATCACTCAACACTGGTCTAGATTAAAGAAAAAAGTCATGAACGCACCTATGGTTGAGCATTTTGTTGAAAAAAAACATACGGAAACACAATTCAAATGGACAGTGTTGGCGAGCTTCCAAATTGCGAAGAACACCCCCACAGATATTGAAAGAAGCGTACCCAATTCTGAAATTTAATAGCGCCACCGCAGGTCTAAACAATATGACTGAATTAATAAAAATATAAACAACCACAAAATCCATAATGAGCAGAGTTGTTGCAGAGAAAAATGGACGAGCCTGTAGACAAAGAAATGCTATCTGAAACCAGAATTCTCATGGAACTAGGTCCGAAGCCATTTAAATCATTGACAGCCATGAGCAACATAGCTATCTCAATTGAGAAGTAAAGAAGAACAGAATCCCCACAAGGTATTCCGTCTTCCATTGACGTCATGCGCAATAAAGATATAACTTCTTCAAATCGCTATCGAGACGTATGTTTAGATTAAACCAAGTGTGCTCGCTTTGTCCTGCTTCCAGAACTGATGAAAATTGAATTACCAAAAATATATACAGCTACAAAGCCTATAATGCACTGCGCTGGTGCTAAAAAATGGACGAATCTAAAGGCAAATGAAGGCCATCTAAATCTACAATTCCCATGATATCATTTTAAATCATTGACAGCCATGAGCATAATGTACTAGTGCATATATCAGAAAGATGAAAGAAATTTAAAAACAGAGGGTGCTTTAATACTTTTAATTTTTACTCTTAAAACACGTTTCTTTAATTTCAGAAACCTTCATTGCTGCAATAAAATCAAGAGCCCTGATGAGAGTCCGCATATTAAGTATCAGTGACTTGAAACGTGTTGGCATACTATGATTAATATAAAAACACGGAGGAATTTAGAATTAATGTATTAGTCAATGAAAAAACTTTATGCACTTGACGTTCATGTTTTCCCCTTGTTTGATCTTTCTTTTTTATTGGAACGTTTTCTCCAATTGAAATGTTGACTTGTATAGCATCATTCTATAATTGTTGAAAGAATTTCAATGTATGAAACAAGATTTAGATACAATATCGTTAAGATATCAAGATGACAGGTTTTGAATGATTGAAATCACCGTTTATTTAAGTTGTGCACTCAAAACACAAATTTGTTGCTTAATTTTTCTGAAAATTGTATGTATAAAATTGTTCTCTGTATATAGACACCATTGTCTTTATCCTGCCTTGTATATGAAACAAAGAATCATTTTCTAAAAAAAGGTACAAAATAAAAGGTATAAATAAAGTACCAGATCGAAACAAAAATAATGTGTTTGGTCTAGCGCTAATTTAAAACGCAGAAACAAAGCAGGTTCTGTCCCTTTTCCTTGTTATATATTTAAAACGGCCCAACCAGAACCTGGCCTATGGGCCTAACTCCCCCTTTTTTTCACAGATGTATAAAATCGGCATGTGGTGCAGTGCATTTCAAACAGGTGTGTGGTCTTTCGGCGTCTGTCTTATGTGCCAAGGCTGGTGTAAAGTAAGCGCGGTGGAGAAATTTAAAATGCAGCAACCTATGATGGCTGTTAAGTGAAATGTCCTTGGTGGCCTTACATCATTTGTCCCATTGTTCATCCGTGATTGTGCAACCTGTGTCCGCCTCCCAGGCCTGTCTGAGGCTAGAGTCGTCCGCGGGCAGCATCCCAGCGCAGGCTTTGTACATTTTAGAAATGAAGCATTTGCCGCCAGGGGCCTCCAACACCAGTTTGAGTGGAGGGAAAGAGTCAGGCTCAACAGGGTAAGTGGGGAGAGCAGCACGCAGTGCGGATTTCATGCGGTTCAAGAGGAATCTCGTCATGAAGTTACAATTGGTGAACCTGGCGTCCTCATCTATCGAGAAAATATGGCCCCCCGGGAAGAGATCACCCACTTTTGTAATATCTAGTGTGGACAGTGTGTTCTGTACCAGCCTCTCTCCAGTGATTGGCAACCATCTGGCATTGGGTAAGGGCAGGGAGGAGGAATATAGTTGTGTGGCGCCTGTGCGCTTTTTCAACTTACCCCAAGCCCAGGCGGTTGTGGACACTATTTGCATGTTGTGTCTTTCTTTAGGAAACCCCCCCCGGCAGCACCTCGCACAATTTGTCAGGGAGAACCAAGTCTGCCTCCGGCCTTAGAAAGGGTATGAGTGCATCGGGATGGAACGAAGCAAACGCATAGTGGCATTGCGCTACTAAATAATATAGTTGGGAGTCCGGCACATTGAACCCGCCCCTGCTGTACGGTAGAGTCATTATAGACCAGCGGGCACGCGATCTCCTCCCGCCCCATATCAGTCGAGTCATGAGTGTCTGCAAAGTGTGGAAGAAGCCATCAGAAAGGGGGATCGGGATGTTATTAAAGAGGTATAAGAATTTAGGAAGGACCACCATTTTCAATATAGCCACCTGGCCAGCCAGAGACAGCTGCAATCTCAGCCATCTGTCGACTTGTTCCTCCAACTTTTGAAAAGTCTGTCCGTAATTTAAGCAAATGATTTGCATGGTGTCCAGATGAATATGTATACCCTGATATTTTACCGAGTCATGGCACCATTCGAGAGGAAATTCGCATTCCCATTGGGTTGTGCATGCTGTAAGGGGGAATATGATCGATTTGTGCCAGTTTATACCTAGCCCTGAAAATCTACCAAAGCGGACAATTTCCCGGATAAGGGGAGACAGATTAATGTGTGGTTCCCGGATGTAAAGGATGGTATCATCGGCATAAAGAGAAGCTAGAAGTGGACCAGTGTTGAACTGCAGTCCTCTATGCAAATGTCGTTCCTGGAAATGTCTGACCAAAGGGTCCATGGCTAGGATGAATAAGAGCGGGGATAAAGGGCAGCCCTACCTGGTCCCTCGATATAGCCGAAATGGCCTGGACTGGGTGCCGTTCAAACGGAGTCGTGATGATGGCTTACTATACAACAGGGAGACCGTGGAAATGAAGCCATAGTGCAATCACATGTGTTGCATCACCTCCACTAGGAAAGGCCAGTCTAAAGAATCGAACGCTTTCTCCGCGTCTAGTAATACCGCAGTCGCTGGGACGTCGGGCTTTATTCTATGCAGCACAGCAAACAGCGTGCGGAGATTCAGGGATGTGAAGCGTCGGGGGACGAAGCTGGATTGCATTGGGAAAATGACATACTCCATCAGCTGTGATAGCCTATTTGCAAGCACTTTTGGCTAGGATTTTATAGTCTAGATTCAATAAAGACAGCGGTCGGGATGAACCGCACTGCTTGTGGTCTTTGCCGGGTTTCAGAAGAAGTATAATTACAGCTTCCCGTAGCATGGGGGGGAGATTTTGTTTCTCCAATGCTTCCGCATACACCTCAATCAACTGTGGGGCCAGGATGTCCTTGGATTCTTTATAAAAATCCCCCATGAAGCCGTCAAGCCCCGGGGTGGAGGAACGTCGCAGGGTGTCTATAGCCAGTGTGACATCAGTAACTGATATGGGCACCGCCATAAAGTCCAGCATATCTTTTTCCAGAAACACCAGTGCGATCTCATCCAAATAACCAGTCTGAGCAGCGCCGTCAGGGTCTGCCCTGGAGGAGTACAATGTGGTGTAATATTCCAGGAACTCATCTCTAATAGCCGATGTGGTGGTGAGCACGGCGCCGGACGCTGAGTGCAACTCAGTAATGTAGGATTTGCTGTAAGGTGGTCTCAGCATTTGTGCCAGTACCCTACCAGGCCGCTCGCCCTCTCCGTATCGTCGCGCAGTCTGATATTTTCCCAGATATAATATCTCCCTATCTGCTGTGTCTCTGTACTCCGTCAGGAGGTCGAGTCTCTCTGCCTGAGCTCTTGGATCCGGGAGGGAAGCGAGCTGGGAATCTAGCTTAGCTATATCTTGTTCGATGCGGGACAGCGTCTGATGAAGATCCCTGAGCACACCGGCCGGCTTGGAGATGCATATCCCCCTTATGACTGCCTTGAACCCTTCCCATAGAACCGCTGCCGTGTCTACCAAGCCCGTGTTGTGTTCGAAATAGTCCTCTATTGCCTCACACACTTCTGCCTTGAACACATCCTGGAGGGCCTTACTTGGGAACCGCCACTGCCTTTCATACCCTTCTGGGCATGGAAGCAGCACAAATATAAGACCACCGGGGAGTGGTTAGAATATGTGCTGGGGAGTGTAGTGAGGGAGCCAAACCAATCCGTTACGCTGGGGGAGAGCAGCCAAAAATCTATACTGGACCAGGTGCCGTGTGGGCCAGAATATTGAGTGTAGTTGGTGAGGGCGGGATTACGCTGCCGCCAAATGTCTATCAGCGTATATTGAGCACAGAGATCTTTCAGGGCACGCCTCGCCCGTGGTTTAGAGTCTGGTGCATGAGATGTGCTGTCAAGTGCGGTGTTCATTAACAGATTGAGGTCCCCCCTTAGCAGTAGCGCATGAGGATCATGTTTCGCAATCCGGGCATTCAGGTCGTAGAAAAACTCAACATCAACATTGGGAGCATACACATTAATCAGAGTGACTTTATGGCCGTACAGAGTGCCCGCGACCTTCACGTACCTTCCCAATGGATCACGGGTCACGTCAATAAGTGTAAAGGGGACTCTCTTGTGTATCAGTATCGCTGTGCTTCTGGTGAAGTTGCTATAATTGGCAAAGTATCTGTGTGTGCCCCAGCTGGCGCCAAAACTGGTCGAATCAGTGGGGGGAGGTGTGTCTCTTGTAAATAAACTATATCAACCTTGTGTCGGAGAAGGTAATGAATCACCTGGCGCCTCTTACGAGTGTTGTTAAGGCCTCGGACATTCCAGGTCATTAGGGTGATGGCTGAGGGCCCCTGCACGTTACCTAACCGTGACATTTAAACTCAATATAGACATACTCCTGTCAGGACTGTAAAGTGGTGAAAACTTGGCAAACAATGCTAAACTAAAGTGCAAGCAACAACATTCGAAATGTGTGAGCTTACCCCCATCCCTCCTCCCCCCACCCAGCCGCTTACTAACCCTTAGGTGGCCAACCCCTAGCAAGTTAACGCGCTCGGTAATCATAGGGATCGCCGGACAGACAGTTGTGGTCCAATAAGTGGACCACAAGATGGGATAAACCAACTTAGCGGATCCACAAGAGGGGTGGTGGCAACCCAGAATCGAGCCGGCCTAGTGCCGTATCTGTAGAGAAAAAATCAAAACGAACAATGCAATTTCCCATATACAAACTGTAGATCGCACAAGGTCATGCAAGACACCCTCATCCAGCACCAGTGTTCGAAAATAGGTCCGCACTCGCATCAGAGCCGCCGTGAGGCGGGGAAGCAAGTGCACCCTCCACCGAGGACTGTGAATTTGGCATCTTGCGCGTGCAGCAGAATTCTTAGGCCTCTGTTGGGGTATCAAATATTCGAGATCTGCCGCCCACATCCACCTTAAGTCTCGCGGGGTATAGCATGCCATATTTGAATCCAAGATTGCGTAATGTATCCTTAACCCCTTGAAATTTGCGGCGTGCTTCCTGACCATTGGAGTAAAGTCCGGATAGAATGCTAACTTGGACCCCTGCCATTCAACCGTGCAGCGTTCTCTGCCAGACGGAGCGTGGTGTCTTGGTCCCTAAAATTCAGGAAGCGCGCTATGATGGGTCTAGGGGGAAGGCCTGGGTTAGGTCCAGGGCCCAGTGACCTGTGGGCTCTCTCTACCACAAACCCTGGTGTAAAGGCCTCACTGCCAAACAGATCTGTAAGTAATTTCTCCATGAAGAGGTCCATTCGGCCTGTAGATGTCAACTCAGGGACCCCCATAATGCGGACGTTGTTGCGTCGTCCGCGTGCTTCCAAGTCCTCATTTTTTATGGCTACTTCCTTGAGTAGGCGTTCTGCCCGTTCCAGCCGCTTCAAAGACTGAGCTGTCCCGTCCTCAAGATCAGAGACACGAGCCTCTGCCATGTCGAGGTGCCTGTCGTGGCCTTGCACTTTGGCGCCCAAGGATGCAATTGTCTGGTCCAGGGAGTCGAAGCAGGAATCCAGCGCCTTGAAACCCGACTTCATTTCCAGCAGCAGGGAGGCGATGGAGGGACCCGAGGGCTCAGGTTGCGCCGTGGCCTACTCCTTTTCAGCCATGACTGTGTTGTGAGATGGTGTACCTTCAGCCACTTTTTCAAAAGGCAGGGTTCTTTGCCTGGGATCCCTGCGTCTCATTCCGTGAATGTAGGGCAACAGAAGAAGGGGGGTCAGCAACGTATTGCACACAGTCAATGGGTCAGGTGTCAGCTTTGTATAGGCCCCAGACTCTCCAGACACGCAGGGAAGCAGGCTGGTGCAAACGCGCGATTGTAGCAAGGACTGTGTCCTGTCGGCCAGGGCAAACAAGATGGCAGCTACACGTCAGGGTATCATGAGCGTTATTGCGTGAAACTTGTGGGCACCAGTGCAGACGGGGTGTGCATGCACCATGCACAGGTTCTTAATGGGCAAGCCGCGCAGTGCAACCATTCACTGTTTGTGCGTCATAGTCAAACTTGCAGCATCTTGAAACTGTGGGTAAAGTGGCTCCAGTCATCATGCGGCATCATGAAGGACCCGGGGCGCCTCAGGGAGTCACAGCAAGCAAATGGAGCAGTTATTGACGTCGGTTGCAGCCGAGCGTGCATCAGCCTCCCCGCAGCCGCCGCAGCGGCAGGCCCGCGCTCAACCCCCAGCGGTGAGAGTCTGAGGCCCTGTCCCCTCGCACGCCCAGCAAAGCATGACAGGGCAGCGGGTAGGAGCAGCCGGCCCAGCGGGCGCAGCGGGATCAAACAGCTAGGGAGGGGGAAGCGCCACCCGCACGGGCCCGACTCACCCGGTATGTCGCTGCGGTGATCCGGCGGAGCCCTCCTCCTGCCGATGGACGGGCGCTCTTCATATTTCACAGGGATGCCAGACGTGTCCGCACCGGCCTGCCCTCTGCCTCCTACGGCACGACGACTCTCCGCTCTGGAAGGAAACCGGAGCCCGCCAATAAGATCATCCCGCACCGCATCGCTGTCGTCATCGGTACGCCGCTTTCACCGCTGGAATTCTTGCATTGCCATGGGGAAATTGCAGATGAGACCGGCCGATTACTGGAGCTTCACTCGCAGGCGGCCATCTTTGCCGCCGGCTCGGCCACGCCCCCCCAAGTAAAACATACTTTAATATGAAATATTATATATATTTAAATTGTAAAATAATAAAAACACTTACAGCATAAATAACTTAATTCTAATTTAAAATCTAATTTTTCAATTCATTAAATTATTTTTCTAAAGTTTACATTTAATAAAAAAATTCTTACATAAAGTAAAATATTATATCTTTTTTATTATGTATGAAGAAATATTAAAAGTGATGATAGAAATAGTTAAAAATGAATGTCATATTATAATAAAAACTAATGTAGCATTAAGGTTTAAATAAAAAAGATTATTTAAATATGTTAAATTAAAATAGAAAACATTTTATATTCAGATAATTTTTTAACATTTAATTTTTAAAACTATTTTAGACTAGTTTAAATAATTGAATTTAATTTAACATGTTTTCTCTAGTCCCTAGCTTCATTATTCTTTTCTGGGACGGTATTGCACGATTAGTGTATGGACATGTGTGGTGCTGGATTTACTCTAGCTATGAGCTGGAATAAATGTACAATAGCTTTGGGTCCTTTCGGATGTAGTAACTTTAAAAGTGCAGTTTGCGAACGGGAATGGTTTACTCTTTTGTGCATGGGTACCGTGCCCATCCTTATATTTCCCTTAATTTATCGGATTTTGTAAAAGTATATCCCATTATCCAAGGCATTCCCCTTTGTCCTTTCTGCATTTACTACTGAGACGCTACAGTCAGGGTGGTAACTTCCACACAGAAAACAATAAGAGAGGCAGAGGGCGAAACCTCTGCACATAGGTATGTGAATAGCATTTTGTAGTACATGAGATGTACTATTGTAGTACTACCAAATGTACTACCAAATGCAGTTTGTGAATAGGTCCCTTTGTGTTGTCAGGTAGATGGTTTGACAACTAAATCTGTTTCTACGCCAAACCTAAAAAAAGGCTGTAGCAATCCCAAGAGCACAAATAGCACCTTATTTACTCTCTTATAACAGATGGCAATTCACTATTAACAATACTTTTGATTTCCTTCCTCACTTTTGTGTGTCCCTGGTGATCCTTCGTACACAACTATAACCTGTCCTCTTCTTCCTCTGTGACTCAGCCTGTTTGATGGCCCTTATCCGTGCTGCTTTCTAGTGGATCTTTTTGCCACTTTGTAAATACCTAGTTATTACTGGAGATTGACACATTTGTCGAGTCCAGTTTAGTTCCATCATTATCTTCAACTCCATATGTCCCACCCCTCTAAAAGCCTTACTAACCTTGCTTGTACACAGCTATCTTTTGACAAAAATCCTATATTCTCCATCAGCCTAAACTGTTTCTGCAAGCAGGAAACCAACAAAATTAGGGTTTTGTTAAAGAGAAATTTCCTCCTGAACTGTTTCCGGATGGCTGCCGATTAGGAAGAAACTGAATACGTTTTTGTGATAACAGGTGATGAACTATACGTGGATGGATTAGCCATTGATGGTGAGGTCCTGCTTCTTCTCAACTAGTTCGAGGTTTACTCCAACGTGTCACCTCCAAAGATATTAAATTGGATGGGGTGGCTGTTTCAGAGTGCTATTCCCACTGTACTTTGGGGCTGGCAAATATACTGTGTATCAGCTCCTAGAAAATGTGGGAAAAGTGCTTGACATAAGGACTAGGGAACAAGGTAAGGGTATCGGATACCAAGGCTGTGTAGTCTTGCTTTCAACTTATACCTCTTTCATCCATCCCCAGAGGGTCTCTGTCTCTTTATTTTGCTCTTGGAAGTTTTTTCATTCCTACCTTCTCCCTTTGTTACTGATTTTCCATTTCTCTCAATTGGCTTGTTGGTTAAACGGGGTATGAGCCATCGTCGAGCAGCAACCACAATCCTAGTCAGGGTAAGAGGCAGGCAAACCCTAAATTAACCTGTCTTCGATCTCTGGTAGTTTGGCATAGAGCAGACAGGCTTAACTACAGAGGCTGTGTGTAAAGCACTTGTCCAACACTTCAAACAGTAAATCAGTGAAGACATCACACAAAAAAATTCCACACCAGGTTAGAACAAATAGCTCTCATTTTAATAAATAAAACAAGAACAAAATGACAAAAGTCCAGTTCGTAGAACCAGAGCTATTGAATTTCAAAGTAACATAGGGCCGAGAAGCAAAAAGTGCTATTGGGGATATCTGGTTGTGCTGGACTGGGACAAGTCACTAGTTCAAGCCGACCACAATGGAAAGCAGGCTGACTACAGGGACCAGTTAGGCCCGGTTGTACAAAGTATCTTAAAGCCGGATTGCCGAGCATTGCAAGGAGCCGCGTTAAAGATGCATCGTGCAGCAGAGGCACAGCTTCGGTTCCGAGATGTGGCAAGGCTGCAGTGCGAGGTCCTGTTGCATCAACGTTGAGGATCCTGTCAGCGGGGCTTGGAATGCGAAGTCGGGTGTTGATGCAAGGCGCAGCAGAGGCGATGAGTTGGTTCTGATGAGCATTGATGCTATGATGCGGAGTTCCGTCGTCAAAGTTGCCCGCGATGAGGAATGCAAGGACCTTGCGGCAGGAACGTTTTGCACAGCATCAGTTCCCAAAGTGATGCATCGGTCCAAAGATGCAGAAGGCAGCGGCGATGCGAGTCTTTTGCAATGGGTCCAATCCACGCAGCAGCAGCGAAGTGTCAGTTCTGCTCGGGGATGCACCGCTCATCTGAGGAGCTGCGTCGAATCTGCTTGGGGATGCGTCGCTCAGCAGAGAAGATGTGTTGGTTCCATTGGCAAATACCTTAGACCCACTTCCAAGGTTCCAGGACTGAGGTGGCACCCCTTGGCAGGGTAGACTCACGAATAGCAGAGTCCAGGTGCAGAGATTGGAAACCTGTTATGTCCCTGAGGCTTACGATCAGGAGGCCGGCAAGCTAGCCCTTGGAGTCACTCTGGGTTCTAGGGTCAAGTGATCCAGGTCCAGTCCTTCTCACCCAGGAAAGGGGACAGCAGGCAGCAGTTCAGCACTGGAAAGCAAGAGTCCAGCAGAGTGCAATCCAGCAGAGTGGAAGTTCTTCAGCAGCACATCAGTCCTTCCTGGCAGAGTATCCACAGGTCCAGAAGTGCACAGAAGTGGTGGTGTCTAAGGTCCAGTACTTATACCCAGTGGTGCCTTTGAAGTGGGGTAGACTTCAAAGACATGCCTTTGAAATGCACAGCAGTCCTTCCATCCTGCCTTGGCTCCAGACACACTACTGGCAGGTGTGCTCCCCGTTGAGTGGGGACAGGACACAGCCTATTCAGATGTAAGTGACACTGTGCCTAGCTCCCCCCTTCCATCCGGTCAGTATGGCCAATCAAGTAACACCTAAGCTCTCATTGTGTGTGGCTGTCTAGGAGAAATATACAAAGCCCAACTGCCAACTACACCCAGTCATGTGGTGAGAGATTGGTAACAGGCACCAAATGGCTAATGCAAGAAAATGCCAACTTTGTAAAAGTGGCATTTTCAGCATTGTAATTTAAAATCTGACTTCACCATAAATTAGGATTTTAAATTAGGATTCCAGAGACATCAAACTTGAATCAGTTATAACTTCCCATTTGTAAATTACACTTTGAAAATGTAATAAGGGTATCACAATGTTATCCAATGGGAAAAATAAGCCTTGGTGTAGTGAAAAGCTAATTTAAGTGCTTTTTACTATGAGGACATGCAAAACTTAAAAGTAAACATCCTGCTTTTTAAATACATTGCACCCTGCCCTCTGGTTTGTACAGGGCCTAGCTTATGGGTGACTTGTATGTATAAAGGATCGGGCCTGGTAAAAAGTATATTTTGCCAGGTCGACAAGGCAGTGTAAACTGCTCAGATAGGCTATTCAATGGCAAGCACTTTAGCACTGGTTAGAAGTGGTAAGGTGTGCAGACTCCTAATACCAACAAAGATGAAGTCAGAAAAGTGGAGGTGGAAGGAAAGAAGTTGGGGGAAAGACCACCCACAGACTGTCAGGTCTAACAACTTCATTTCACCTTTTGTCGTTTTTGTTCTCTTGCTCTGGATCAAAGTTTATTGAGGGAAAATAAGAGCTGGTCCCCAAAATAAAGTGCAGGTGGCCTCCATCTGCGACCACCAGCTCACATTAGGCTATTAAAGAAGCACATCCCAGTGCTCTGTTAATCAGACATAACAATCTATTGACATTTGGATAAGATCCACGAGATGGAAATGCTGTTTCATATATTATAGGCTGGAGGCAGAAAATATTTTCTGGTTCGAGCCTATGAGACAGCACAGCTGTCTGGTTGAAAAATACCTATTGTGGACTTACCAAGATCTCACAGGGCCTTACAGCCTGTTCCTTGCTTACCATTGCTAGGTTATCCTGTCACTCTCATTTCCATGCTTCTTATTCAATGGCTTTCTTTGTCCCAACCTGTCTATCTTGTGTTTGTTTCTGCCCTGGAGCATTTCTTCTTTACCATTTTTCTGACTGGCTAGCTTCTATCCTTTCGCTGCTCACTTTTAGCGAACTGCTTTATTCCTGTTGGCTTAGCTCTCCATGAGAGTGCCTGCTTTCTCCAGCTCTCGCCCTCTTGTTCTCCAGCCCTCCCACATACCTGCCCTCTGTGCTGTTGTTTCCCAAGTGTGCTACAAGCTCTGTCTCATGTGCATCTTCCTCTCAACAAACTGCCATGTGCTCTGTATTGGTTGCCTTTTCCTTCGTTTGCTTCTCTCCTGCCCGCTGTGTTGCTTCTTCCTTGTACTGCCTCACTCACCCACTTCAGGTTGCTTCCCACTCCGTTCCCCTCCCTGTTGTTTCCCAGGCCCCTACCAGCTCAGTCCTTTAAAAAAAATGTTTTTGTGATGGCCATAAAGCAAGCTAAAACCAGCCCTTCCACTTGAAAAATAGGGATTTTGCGCAACTTCAATTTCATATTTGTTTTTTATCTATGCATCCGGGGTCAGTAAATAAACAAAAATGGCACCTTCGTAATTTTGTAGGTGTGCTTGCATGGTGATGCATGTCTTCCCCTGCAAACACATGTGGCCGGCTGCGTCATCATGCCAATCACAATCCATACCTATACCTATTAGTGTATGGCAGGGTTCTTTTCTGCTCTCCAATTTTTTCACTCCTTGTGGGTAACCCCTGGGGAAGCTACTCAGAAATGTCAAGTTTTGTTCCACCATTTTGCTGATTATACACTATTATATCTGAAAACTGACATTCCTGAATGCGTGGTGGGGGGTTGTCAACATATCCAGGCCTGTGGCCATGCCCTGTGCCTAGTCCCCCACAGGCAGCCAATGTCACACAGCGCAAGGCCTTTGCCCGTGCACAGCAGGGACTTAACAACAGGGCCTGGTCTGAGGCCAGGCCCTGTGGCCAACCGACCGTGATTCAACGCGTTGCTTACCATAGTCGGTTCTGGTGGCTTAGTGGATTAATTCATCCACCTTAGGGGCCTGTGCTTGACCTCATGTTCAGAGGTTCAAATTCTGGTGGGCCCTCTCAACCTTTCACCCTTATGAAGTCAATAAAATGAGTGCAATTGAGTTGGGTAACAGTAAACATCTGTTATTCAGTGCCAAGATACCCTTTTGGGTGAACGTGTGCTTTACAATTACACTTGTTATGTTATGTTACTACTAATGTGGAAGGGGTGGGGCAAAATGGGCGGAGCTTGTAGGTGATTTGCCTCTTTTGCATAACCATAGTAAACACAAGATGATGGACGGAGTGCAGAAACTTTTTAACCACTCACTACCAGTCAAGAAATATGGGTTTAAACCATCGTCCTGTTGCTCACTATGCCACCACAGTTTGGACCCAACCATATGCAGTCCAGCCTGATCTGCCAGGCCAGGTCTTCCCTTGACCAGAACAAGCAAAACAAAACGCACGGATATGACAAGGCATCAATTTCAAAATCAGATAGACGGAGTTTACAGGGCCTAATGAGGCTCTGGAAGGGGGGTCCCTGTTAAAATATATAGAGCCCTGGGTTCCCTAGGGCATAATGAGGCTCAGGGAGGAGGGCCATGCAGGCCCCAAACCCTTTAACAAACATGCAGGTTTTGGGGCATTACCCCCTCTTCAGCCAGGCTAGCTTGAATCCAGTGGGACAGCGAGCACAGGACCCATGTCTGGGCATACCCGTGGCCACTTATGGCGAAAATAGCAAACACAACAAGAGGATGGACGGAGTGCTGAACCTTTTGAACCTCTCACCCTCAGTTTGCATACTCAGCAGCAATTAAAAGGGAATACCCTGGACTCTGCTCTCAGACCATAAGATGACAAGAAAGAACCCACTCGACCATGGACAGTTACTGCAGAAGAGATTGCACTTCAATAATTCAATGATGCATTCACCTTCATCAAAGGTTTCAGCTCGTTTTTCAATATGAAACTGTAAAAAAAACACACTGCCCATCTGCCTGGAAAATGGCATGAATACAGTTTGCTGGTAGCCCGGTGGCAGTGGGCTGGCTGGTAATACGCTTGGATAACTTGTCGCTCTTTCCCTGCACTCCGCCCCCGCTGATTACTAGCGCAGGCGATGTTTGCTAGCATTGTATTTTTACTGTCACTAACTTGTTTTTAAAGTTTGTGCAGGTCTTTCACCTTATTGGGGTTTCAGAGTTGGGTTGCCAGGGCGGGTTGGCGTATTTGCGGGCCCCCAGTGGCAGCGGGCGCCATCTTTGATCGGGCTGCCTTCCATCCCAGCCCTGCCCCTCCTCCACCGCCCCGCCCCTACTTAAGAGCTAAGATTTGTTCTCCCTTTGTGTTTGCTGGTAGCCCGGTGGCAGTGGGCTTGCTGGTAATACGCTTGGATAACTTGTCGCTATTTCCCTGCACTCCGCCCCCGCTGATTACTAGCGCAGGCGATGTTTGCTAGCATTGTATTTTTACTGTCACTAACTTGTTTTTAAAGTTTGTGCAGGTCTTTCACCTTATTGGGGTTTCAGAGTTGGGTTGCCAGGACGGGTTGGCGTATTTGCGGGCCCCCAGTGGCAGCGGGCGCCATCTTTGATCGGGCTGCCTTCCATCCCAGCCCTGCCCCTCCTCCACCGCCCCGCCCCTACTTAAGAGCTAAGATTTGTTCTCCCTTTGTGTTTGCTGGTAGCCCGGTGGCAGTGGGCTGGCTGGTAATACGCTTGGATAACTTGTCGCTATTTCCCTGCACTCCGCCCCCGCTGATTACTAGCGCAAGCGATGTTTGCTAGCATTGTATTTTTACTGTCACTAACTTGTTTTTAAAGTTTGTGCAGGTCTTTCACCTTATTGGGGTTTCAGAGTTGGGTTGCCAGGGCGGGTTGGCGTATTTGCGGGCCCCCAGTGGCAGCGGGCGCCATCTTTGATCGGGCTGCCTTCCATCCCAGCCCTGCCCCTCCTCCACCGCCCGCCCCTACTTAAGAGCTAAGATTTGTTCTCCCTTTGTGTTTGCTGGTAGCCCGGTGGCAGTGGGCTGGCTGGTAATACGCTTGGATAACTTGTCGCTATTTCCCTGCACTCCGCCCCCGCTGATTACTAGCGCAGGCGATGTTTGCTAGCATTGTATTTTTACTGTCACTAACTTGTTTTTAAAGTTTGTGCAGGTCTTTCACCTTATTGGGGTTTCAGAGTTGGGTTGCCAGGGCGGGTTGGCGTATTTGCGGGCCCCCAGTGGCAGCGGGCGCCATCTTTGATCGGGCTGCCTTCCATCCCAGCCCTGCCCCTCCTCCACCGCCCCGCCCCTACTTATTCGTGCAGTATGTGTCAGCGCAGCGGGCGCGACGAAGGCGCGCCGGAGTTGCGCCTGAGTTAAGCCCGTCTGCGCCCGTCCGCGGCCGACCGGGGCTAGGGGCACGAGATACTACCCGTCTAATTACGTATCCGCCTGCACTATTACTCTCTTATTGGGTCCCTGGAGCTGTTGGCCCTCTGATCAGTATCTACCTGAGACAGCTTGGTCTATACTCCCCCCCTCCTCACTGTCCTCCCATTAGCGTTTCACACTTAGTCCCTTCACTCAAAACACCATCCATTACTCCCTTGCTCCCATCAGCTTCCTCCGCGCCATCTTGCAACACCCCAGCTATGCTCCTAAACACTAGGTCTGCGGTTAGTCATCAGTACGAGTTATTTGATTACATCGATACTCATAACCCAGACCTCCTATTTCTAACTGAGACCTGGTTCAAGGCTGACTCCCTACCCAACGTGTTAGCTGCGTTGCCCCCATCATACTCTGCCATTCGAGCAGACCGGCCCGAGGGCAAACGGGGTGGTGGAGTGGCCCTAATAGCCCGGACCGATTTCAGTTTCCAGATTCTCCCTTCCCCACCCATTCCTGATGTAGACTACCTTGTTGCTCGTTCGACCTTCCATCAGGTACCACTCACCTTCGTTTTAATTTACCGTCCTCCCCAGCCTACCCCATTTTTTCTCCCAAGCATTCAGGCTCTCTTAGCCACCCTGGTGGTCAATAATTCATCGGTACTTTTTTCTAGGGGACCTAAATTTTTGGCCCAACGAACCTGCTGAGAGTCCTCAATCTAAAGAATTCACAGACTTTATGATTTCTCTAAATTTTTTACTGCTTACTCATGGTTCTACGCATATACATGGTCACATGCTGGATCAAATTTGGGCATTAAACATTCCATCTACATCTCCCATAATCTCTCCGTGTTCTTGGTCCGACCATTCTATTATTTCCTTTTCCCTTGCACTGACCGCGTTGGTCAAACCTCCACTTCCCAAAAACACCTGGGTCAGGAAATGGGGAAAAACGGATATGTCCTCTCTTTGTTCAACCCTGGCCAAAACCTCTCCCGAACTTGCAGACCTCGCTGCTACCTCTCACCTGGTCGCCATTGACAACTGGCTGACCCTGGCGGGTGACAAATTCGCCCCTCTGAGGCGACTCACTGTTAAGCGGGCCCATGCAGCCAATCGATGGTTTACTTCAGACCTAAAAGAACAGAAGCTAGCAGCAAGGAGAGCCGAGCGAGCCTGGAGGAAAAATTACAGTCCAGAGCTAAAGACAATTTATTTGTCTGTTTTAAAAACTTATAAAAAGGGCATTCTTGCGGCTAAAACTAAATTCTATACCAGCAGGATCATGGCAGCTGAGTCTCGCTCAAAGGAAATTTTCACCACGGTCCATGAACTAGCACTATCCAGTAGAACCACGGCTACCATTCCCCCCTCTCAGTCCCTCTGTAACTCGCTCAATGAGTTTTTTATTGACAAAGTAGCCAAAATTAAACTTAACATTCCCCCACCCTCCCTCACATTTGTCAATCCTTCCCCTCCGCCCACTGTCCCCAAACTCAATTTTATTCCATTACTAACCGAGGATACATTTTTCCCACTACTTCACCGAGTCAAATCTGGTTCTCCCTTAGATTTTGCCCCAGCCCATATTCTCAGGGAAATTTATCTAACCTCCCCTACTCCTCCCCTGACCCTCCTTAATGATTCGATAAGGAAAGGAAATGTTCCTAGCCTACACAAATCAGCGGTCGTAATACCTATCATTAAAAAACCTGATGCTGATCCTTCCTCCCCCTCCAATTATCGTCCCATATCCCTTCTGCCTTATTTAGCTAAAATCCTGGAAACTCACGTCACAACCACCTTAAGCACCCATGTAGAAATCAATCATTGTCTCTCCTCACGTCAAGCCGGCTTTCGCCCCTTGCACTCCACCGAGAAAGTGGTGATTTCGGTAATGGATGTGCTACGCGAAGGCATTGACACCAACCTCCCGCAAGCCTTGATCTTATTAGACCTGTCCGCCGCCTTTGATACGGTGGATCACTCCATCCTCCTTAACCGTGTCAGGGCGGCGGGCATAGAAGGCTTAGCCTTCTCGTGGATTGAGTCCTTCCTTACAGGGAGGGCCCAAGCAGTCCATCTGGCCAACTTTACCGCTGTCTCCCGTAAGGTGGAGTGCGGGGTTCCCCAGGGCTCATCACTTTCCCCCCTCTTATTCAATCTATACATTTACCCCCTCATTTTTTCGTTACAGCAGATGGAGGTCACGGTGTTTAATTACGCCGATGATCTCCAGCTAATCTTTAATCTTTCTAATTCCTCCTCATCTGCTTCCAATGTTCGGACAGTAATGACATTCATCCAGGACTGGATGAACTGCAACCACCTCAAACTCAATCCGGACAAGACTGAGTTAGTCCTGACCGGAGGTGGTTGCAGTCCATGGGCCCCGTCCCACTGGCCCCTGTCACTTGGTGCTCCCCCTCTTCCTGTCCCTAAGGTCAAAACTCTCTGGATTTTTCTAAATTCACAACTTTCCATCCACTCACTAGTTGGTTCAGTGGTCTCTGCTTGTTTCTTTTCATTAAGACTAATTAGGAAAGTATCTCGCTTTTTTTCCCTTTCTGCGTTAAAAATCATTGTGTTGGCCATGGTACTATCACGAATTGACTATGGCAATATCATCTATAATGGAGCCCCTGCCTATGCGATCCATCGCTTGCAGCTCGTTCAGAACCAAGCGGCTCGTTTGATTCATGGCTTACCCAAATACCACCGAGCCACTCCCCTGCTTAAAGCTTTGCATTGGCTCCCGGTGAGAGAGCGTGCTCTTTTTAAACTCGGCTGTCTCACCTTCCAGGCTAGATCGGGAACAGCCCCCGAGTTTATACGCTCTGCCATAAAATCGTATCTTCCAGGTCACGAACTCCGCTCTGCCCACATGGCTCTCCTGACCATTCCTCGCTTCAAGAAACAGAAATCTGGCGGAGCGAAGTTCGCTGTTCTCGCCCCGCTCTTTTGGAACTCTCTTCCTGCCGCTCTCTGTACTTCTCCTTCCTACACACTATTTCGGAAGGATCTTAAAACCTTGTTATTCGAGCTAGCCTACAATGTCTAGCCTTCTACTACCGACTGCTACTGCATCACTTAAAGCGCCATGAAACCGCATGGTATAAGTGCGCTTAATAAATGCTTTTAAATTCAAATTCAAAAACAGTTGCATGCTACTAACATGGAAGGGGCGTGGCCAAACGGGTAGAGCGTGTAGGTGATTTGGCATCTTTGCATACTCAGCAGAAATTAAAAGAGCGATCTGTGGACTGCATGTTTTTTAAAGCTGATGCAGGTCTGCGTGGCCCTCCTTCCCGAGCCTCATTAGGCCCTGTAAGCCCCATCAATCTGTATTTGAAACTGATGTCTTGTCATATCCGTGCGTTTTGTTTTCTGTTTTATTTTTTAGGTACTTACAATTCTTTTTTGTCACTGTCGTTTGTTTTCATTGTTCTTTTAAAAGTAAATTTAGGTTTTAACAACATGGGATATTGATGAAGATGAGCAGCATATCTGTTTTGCAAATTATTATATTGTGTTACACAGCTACTGTCTGCATTAATTTGTGTCATCAAAATCAGTATTATACAATTCTGTAAGTTTTTTTACCTTGATATAGAGCAACATATGCCATACCCTCTTTGAATTCTGTTGACCTTATGAGTGCATAATCTAAGCTTAGACCTTGTCATTTGTGTATTGTAACAGCATAAGCCAAATACCGAGGAAACTTTTCTGTATGAATATCTTTCAAAAGTAAGACTCTTGCTGCACATTGAGATATGATTTTGCTGTTTAATGTGGTCACATTTTAACACAATAAATCTAATGTCTTAATTTTCTACAGATGTAAAAAAGTCCCCTGCAAATCCTATGGTCCCATTTGCTAGTACTTCTTCTACATTTAAATTTCGACGTAAAATTACCTGCCAAATTTGACACAGCTGTAAATCTTTTCCAATCTCACTGTATCTGAAACAGATTTTTCCATGTAATTTAGTAGCTAGTATTTTTCTTATGGGGATATTTACTCTGTGATTTCCCACTTTATCTTCAGAAGGAAGATGTAGAAGAGATGGTTCTGGATGTTTCTTTTACCACATGTAGCATTTCATAGTTAAATTGTGCACAATCTTCATTAGTTTTCCTCATACTTTGCATTAATTCTGTATGGGTGAAATGTAACCAAATATTGACATTGCCTATACTTACCAAAGAGTTCTTACTTTGTTCTTGTAAAAGCTTGTTGAAAATCAGTTGACCTTTTACAGGTGTTAGTTGTAATAAGTCTTCAAACACAATCACATGTCTGCCTCCAAACAACACACAAGTATTTTGAGTACCTCCTACATACGAAAATGAAAAAATGCCAACATTAGGTTAGAAACCACACTAACTTCCTACATAAATAAAATGTTTAATTTTTTAAGGACTCTATCAAGTTCTTGGCATTATCAGCATTTAGTCTTAAGTATTCCAGTTTGTTATCAAGCTGCACAGGTAGAAAAAGAAGACGATGTAAGATAATTCTTTTGATGTTATATGCTGCTAAGCCAGTAGGAGCAGTAACTTCACAAGATAAATTAGGGCTAGCAACTATATGCACATTCACAGTAATTAGTTTAATCAGAAAGCTTTCCCCTGTGCCTGCTTCTCCACTTACATATATCAATGTAGGTTCATAACTAGTACACTCACATATTTCATTTTCATGTTGAACTCCATGATCGACTGATTCTGTGATGTATTTGTAAATTTGTAGTTGTTCACTATTTAATCGAGATACTAAGTTATCTAAATTTTGTAAGAGGACTTTTCTTTCCCAACAGTAATCAAATCACATTTCATAAATTCACACACTGAAATGTTAACAACAGTGATTGTCCTAAAATGTTTTTAATAACTTTTTATAAAAGAAAAACCCAACATGCCTTGAAGTCTTTCTTTTAACATTTTATAGCCCACAACATGCAACCATAAAAACAACCACAAGACAGCATAGCAATCAACTCGACCCTTGCAGCTCTGTAGCCACCTCCGTGATGGGAGCTGGCTTGTTTTCTTTTTTTTAAAAAGCAAAGTGAGTGCCCCGGTGCCCATGCGGATCATCCACAATGGTGCTTTCGGTTTCGGGCGTGGGGGGATCCCCAAGGCCCCAGCTGCCCATGCTGGCTCCCGAGACACTTCCATGGTGAAAACAAACCTTTTTTTCTTTAAGACAAATGGGTGCCACAGCGCCCACCTGAGGCACCCACAGTGCCGGTTTGATTCGGTTCAGTGGGGGTTAGCCCCAAGGCCCCTAAAGCCCCAGCCAGTTCCCCTGCCAACACCATTGTGTGTGCTAGTGGTAGCCAGTTCCATTACTTTGCTCTCGCCTCGACGAGAGCAAACTTGTGTTCCTTGCCCAGGAGAATGCGGGCAAGGTATGGCCACATTCTCCCAGGCAGGGAATTGCAGTGTCCAAGGGGGTGAGGTCCCCGGGACACTGCTGGACAAGGGTCTGGGGAATGGGGTCCCCAGAGCTAGTGTACAGTTTGGGGAGGTCGGCTGCACGGCCCCCCTTCCCAACAATGAAAAAGCCCTGGGGTATGGGGTCACCGGAGCCCAACAGTAACTCAGTGAGGGGGGGCGCATGGCCTTCACCCTTTTTTATTTTAGAAAAAGCCTAAGAGATGGGATTCCCTGGCCCCAGCAGTCGTGTGGGGAGGTAGGCCTAGTGACCTTCTCCCCTTTATTTCACATTCGGCCCCAGGGATAGGGTCCTTGGGCCCTTAGAGTGACTCTGGGAGGAGGCCGCTTGCCCCTTCGTTTTTTATATTATACTCAGCTCCTGGCACCTCTCTGAGGCTTGGGGAGGTGGGTTGTGTGCCCTCCATCCCCAAAAATACAAATGCCCCATCCCCCGGGCCCTAGCCCACCCCAGGAGCTTTTTAATAAAAAGCCGGAGACAGCTGTTCTGTGGCACCGATAATTTTATTTTCTGTTTTTGGTCCCTGGGAGACTCTCTGGGATCCTCTACCAGGCTGGGGTACAGGGTTTCTCTACCTCACCCCACCCTATATATTAAAAAAAAATGTATAATCTAGGACAGGGGACTGAGTCTTTCTTGATGTGGTGGCAGCCAATTAGATTTCATCTTTAGATCTGTTGCATGAAATATGCAAAGATTCTAAGTCTTAATTTCTCCAAAACTATGAGCGCAGTTACATTAAAAAAACACATCAAAACCATGCTTTCTCAACCAAGACCTAGCTTTCTGTCAAATATGGCGAAATTCCCTTTAGTGGTTTAGGCTGTAGCTGTGTCCAATTTTCTCATGGAAAAAGGAGTTCAGCAAATACATCCCCACCCCCCTTTTCTTGTCCTCTACTTGACGGATCACCCACGAAACATTCCAGGAAAGAGCTGCAGTGGATGAAACTTTTATTGAAATGTTTTGTGAAAGTCTGGCAAATGACTCCTAAAGTATTAGCAAACCAAAAACTGCTATTCCCATGGAAACGTGGTCCTAACTATAACTACCCTGTGCCAACACTCCACCAATAGATACATCCAAAATGAGGATTTTAAATTAGGATTCCAGAGACATCAAACTTGAATCAGTTATAACTTCCCATTTGTAAATTACACTTTGAAAATGTAATAAAGGAATCACAATGTTATCCAATGGGAAAAATAAGCCTTGGTGTAGTGAAAAGCTAATGTAAGTGCTTTTTACTATGAGGACATGCAAAACTTAAAAGTAAACATCCTGCCTTTTAAATACATTGCACCCTGCCCTCTGGTTTGTACAGGGCCTAGCTTATGGGTGACTTGTATGTATAAAAAGAGAAGGATCGGGCCTGGTAAAAGGTATATTTTGCCAGGTCGACAAGGCAGTGTAAACTGCTCAGATAGGCTATTCACTGGCAAGCACTTTAGCACTGGTTAGAAGTGGTAAGGTGTGCAGACTCCTAATACCAACAAAGATGAAGTCAGAAAAGTGGAGGTGGAAGGAAAGAAGTTGGGGGAAAGACCACCCACAGACTGTCAGGTATAACAACTTCATTTCACCTTTTGTCGTTTTTGCTCTCTTGCTCTGGATCAAAGTTTATTGAGGGGAAATAAGAGCTGGTCCCCAAAATAAAGTGCAGGTGGCCTCCACCTGTGACCACCAGCTCACATTAGGCTATTAAAGAAGCACATCCCAGTGCTCTGTTAATCAGACATAACAATCTATTGGCATTTGGATAAGATCCACGAGATGGAAATGCTGTTTCATATATTATAGGCTGGAGGCAGAAAATATTTTCTGGTTCGAGCCTATGAGACAGCACAGCTGTCTGGTTGAAAAATACCTATTGTGGACTTACCAAGATCTCACAGGGCCTTACAGCCTGTTCCTTGCTTACCATTGCTAGGTTATCCTGTCACTCTCATTTCCATGCTTCTTATTCAATGGCTTTCTTTGTCCAAACCTGTCTATCTTGTGTTTGTTTCTGCCCTGGAGCATTTCTTCTTTACCATTTTTCTGACTGGCTAGCTTCTATCCTTCCGCTGCTCACTTTTAGCGAACTGCTTTATTCCTGTTGGCTTAGCTCTGCATGAGAGTGCCTGCTTTCTCCAGCTCTCGCCCTCTTGTTCTCCAGCCCTCCCACATACCTGCCCTCTGTGCTGTTGTTTCCCAAGTGTGCTACAAGCTCTGTCTCATGTGCATCTTCCTCTCAACAAACTGCCATGTGCTCTGTATTGGTTGCCTTTTCCTTCGTTTGCTTCTCTCCTGCCCGCTGTGTTGCTTCTTCCTTGTACTGCCTTACTCACCCACTTCAGGTTGCTTCCCACTCCGTTCCCCTCCCTGTTGTTTCCCAGGCCCCTACCAGCTCAGTCCTTTAAAAAAAATTATTTTGTGATGGCCATAAAGCAAGCTAAAACCAGCCCTTCCACTTGAAAAATAGTGATTTTGCGCAACTTCAATTTCATATTTATTTTTTATCTATGCATCTGGGATCAGTAAATAAACAAAAATGGCACCTTCGTAAATTTGTAGGTGTGCTTGCATGGTGATGCATGTGTTCCCCTGCAAACACATGTGGCCGGCTGCGTCATCATGCCAATCACAATCCATACCTATACCTATTAGTGTATGGCAGGGTTCTTTTCTGCTCTCCAATTTGTTCACTCCTTGTGGGTAACCCCTGGGGAAGCTACTCAGAAATGTCAAGTTTTGTTCCACCATTTTGCTGATTATACACTATTATATCTGAGAACTGACATTCCTGAATGCGTGGTGGGGGGTTGTCGACATATCCAGGCCTGTGGCTATACTCTGTGCCTAGTCCCCCACAGGAAGCCAATGTCACACAGCGCAAGGCCTATACCCGAGCACAGCAGGGAGTTAACAACAGGGCCTGGCCTGCGGCCAGGCCCTGTGGCCAACCGACCGGGATTCAACGCGTTGCTTACCATAGTCGGTTCTGGTGGCTTAGTGGATTAATTCATCCACCTTAGGGGCCTGTGCTTGACCTCATGTTCAGAGGTTCAAATTCTGGTGGGTCCTCTCAACCTTTCATCCTTATGAAGTCAATAAAATGAGTGCAATTGAGTTGGGTAACAGTAAACATCTGTTATTCAGTGCCAAGATACCCTTTTGGGTGAACGTGTGCTTTACAATTACACTTGTTATGTTATGTTACTACTAATGTGGAAGGGGTGGGGCAAAATGGGCGGAGCTTGTAGATGATTTGCCTCTTTTGCATACTCATAGTAAACACAAGATGATGGACGGAGTGCAGAAACTTTTTAACCACTCACTACCAGTCAAGAGATATGGGTTTAAACCATTGTTCTGTTGCTCACTAGGCCACCACAGTTTGGACCCCCGCGCCGCACGGCCACCAGCTGCTGTGTGTGCCCCCTCGCCTTGCCCTCTGCCTCGCTGCCTGCCTCGCTGCCGGCTGACGCCGCTGGCGTCTGTTTTTGCTTGTTTTGTCTAGCATTTGTGCTTGTTTGAACTGCATTTTCCTCCCGTGTTAGCAGCTTTTATCTGACTTTTGTGCCTGTATTTTTTCTAGTCAGTTTCTGCATTTTCCTCCCGTGTTAGCAGCTTTTGTCTGACTTTTGTGCTTGTTTGAACTGCATTTTCCTCCCGTGTTAGCAGCTTTTGTCTGACTTTTGTGCCTGTATTTTTTTTCTAGTCAGTTTCAGCCCTTTGCGTTCTCCTGCCTGTCTGCCCGCCTACCTCGCCGCCCTCCGCCTTCCCTCCCCGCTCCCCGCTTCCCGCCACCACCGCTGACCACGCCCCTTTTTCCTTTCTGTTCCCTCCCCGCTCCCGCCTCCCAGCTGCCCCGCCCACCCGCGCACTTGGCCTTATATGGCGACCGTGCGACGCAGGTGAGTGTGACCCACTTGTGGGACACCCCCGCGCCGCACGGCCACCAGCTGCTGTGTGTGCCCCCTCGCCTTGCCCTCTGCCTCGCTGCCTGCCTCGCTGCCGGCTGACGCCGCTGGCGTCTGTTTTTGCTTGTTTTGTCTAGCATTTGTGCTTGTTTGAACTGCATTTTCCTCCCGTGTTAGCAGCTTTTATCTGACTTTTGTGCCTGTATTTTTTCTAGTCAGTTTCTGCATTTTCCTCCCGTGTTAGCAGCTTTTGTCTGACTTTTGTGCTTGTTTTGTCTAGCATTTGTGCTTGTTTGAACTGCATTTTCCTCCCGTGTTAGCAGCTTTTGTCTGACTTTTGTGCCTGTATTTTTTTTCTAGTCAGTTTCAGCCCTTTGCGTTCTCCTGCCTGTCTGCCCGCCTACCTCGCCGCCCTCCGCCTTCCCTCCCCGCTCCCCGCTTCCCGCCACCACCGCTGACCACGCCCCTTTTTCCTTTCTGTTCCCTCCCCGCTCCCGCCTCCCAGCTGCCCCGCCCACCCGCGCACTTCGCCTTATATGGCGACCGTGCGAACGCGCAGCGGTCACTCGCAGCGGGCGCGCCGATTGTGCGCCGAAGGCGCGCCAAAGGTAAGCCCGTCTGCGCCCATCCGCGACCGGACCGCGCCCAGCGCCAGGACCCCTGGCCAACGAAGATCCCGACCGACCCGCCTGACGTACTCCGCCGCCACCCTCACCGCACTCAACACCGGCCGACTCCCAGAATGCCATCAAGCCACTCCACGACGTACCCACGGACCTTTCAGCTGCCACGCCTGCAAGTTCACCTGCATCCGGACCAGCCTCGCACCAGCACCCACCAAGTCGAACACCAGCAGCACCCACCTCAAGTGCATCCTGCTCAACACCCGCTCCGTCCACAGACACGCCATCGAACTCTGGAACCTTCTAGACGCCACAGCCCCTGACGTCGCCTTCCTCACGGAGACCTGGATGAACGCCTCTTCAGCTCCCGACATCGCCATCGCTATCCCAGAGGGCTACAAGGTCGTCCGGAGGGACCGAAACGCCAACCAGATGGGAGGAGGCATCGCCATCATCCACAGGAACACCATCCGTCTCACGACCAGCACCGGCAACACCCTGACCAGCGCCGAACACCTGCATTTCCAGATCCACACCAACCCGAACACCACCCTCAGAGGCACCCTGATCTACCGACCCCCTGGACCACGCACACAATTCAGCGAGGACATCGCCGACTTCGTCAGCCCGCATGCCCTCCCCTCCGCCGACTACATCCTCCTGGGAGACCTCAACTTCCATCTGGAGAACAACAACGACCGCAACACCAGCACCCTGCTCGACAACCTCGCCAACCTGGGACTCAAGCAACTGGTGTCCACCCCCACCCACCTCGCCGGACACACACTCGACGCAGTCTTCTCATCCAGCACAGACATAGACTTCAGCCACGCCACAGAGCTTCAATGGACGGACCACAGCTGCGTCCACTTCACCTTCAAGAGAACGACGACCCACCAACACCAGCAACAGGCAGCCCGCAGAAGCTGGAACAAGATCACAGCAGACCAGCTCGCCACCTCCCTGAACCAGCACCCTCCTGCCAGCTCAGCAAACCCCAGCCAAGCCGCCGACAACCTCACGAAGTGGATCAGCAACTGCGCGGACGAACTCGCCCCACTGAGGACCCCGCCTAGCAGACCCGGCAGCAAGAAGGCCCCATGGTTCACCGACGAACTCAAGAGCTCCAAGAAGAACTGCCGAGCCCTCGAGAAAGTCTGGAGAAGGGAACCGACACCAGACAACAGGACCTCCTTCAAACTTGCCACCCGGAAACACCACCAGCTGATCCGCGCCGCCAAGAAAACAGCATTCAAAGACCGGTTGGACAACAACGCACACAACTGCAAGGAACTCTTCAACATCGTGAAAGAGCTTTCCAACCCCAGCGCAGGAAACAACGACATCACCCCATCGCAAGACCTCTGCAACTCCCTCGCTTCATACTTCCACAACAAGATCGCGGACATACATAACAGCTTCAACAACCAACCAACGCACACCACGACCGAACAACCACCCCCCACCACCACCCTCCACGCCTGGACCCCGATCAGCACCGAAGACACCATCCGCACGATGAACTCCATCCACTCCGGATCACCGACCGACCCCTGCCCTCACCACGTCTTCAACAAGGCCGACGCTGTCATCGCACCCCACCTGCGAGACATCATCAACACTTCCTTCGACACCACCATCTTCCCTGAGAGCTGGAAGCACGCCGAACTCAGCGCCCTACTAAAGAAACCTACAGCGGACCCCACCGACCTCAAGAATTACCGCCCCATCTCGCTCCTCCCGTTTCCAGCCAAAGTCATCGAGAAGACCGTCAACAAGCAGATGGCCGCCTTCCTCGAGACAAACGGATCCCTCGACCCCTCACAGTCCGGCTTCCGAGCCAATCACAGCACCGAGACCGCCCTCATCGCCGCCACCGATGACATCCGAGCCCTGATGGACAATGGAGAAACAGCGGCCCTCATCCTCCTAGACCTCTCTGCGGCATTCGACACGGTCTGCCACCGCACCCTAGTACGGCGCCTCAGCAACAGCGGAATCCAGGACAAGGCGCTGGACTGGATCATCTCCTTCCTCGACGGAAGAACACAGAGAGTCCGCCTACCACCGTACAAGTCAGAGGCCTCCGAAGTCACCTGCGGCGTCCCTCAAGGATCATCTCTGAGCCCCACCCTCTTCAACGTCTACATGAGCCCCCTCGCGGCCATCGTACGCAAACACAACCTCAGCATAATCTCCTACGCCGACGACACCCAACTGATCCTCTCCCTGACCAACGACCCCGCCGCCGCCAGATCCAACCTGCACGAAGGGATGAAAGAGGTAGCCGAGTGGATGACGACCAGCCGCCTGAAACTGAACTCGGACAAGACGGAGGTCCTCATCCTGGGCTCCTCACCCTCCGCCTGGGACGACTCCTGGTGGCCTCCCGCCCTGGGCACCGCACCCAAACCGACAGACCATGCACGCAACCTGGGCTTCCTCCTGGACTCCTCCCTCTCCATGACCAGGCAAGTCAACAACGTCTCCTCGGCGTGCTTCAACATCCTACGCATGCTACGGAAGATCTTCTGGTGGATCCCCACCGAGACCAGGAAGACCGTCACCCAGGCCCTCGTCACCAGCCGACTGGACTACGGCAACGCCCTCTACGCCGGTACCACCGCCAAGCTCCAGAAGAGACTCCAGCGGATCCAGAACGCCTCAGCCAGACTCATCCTCGACATCCCACGAACCAGCCACATCTCCGGACATCTGAGAGACCTTCACTGGCTCCCCGTCAACAAAAGAATCACCTTCCGCCTCCTCACCCACGCACACAAAGCCCTACACGACCAAGGCCCGAGCTACCTCAACAGCCGAGTCAACTTCCACGCTCCCAAACGCCACCTCCGATCAGCCAACCACGCCCTCGCCGCCGTCCCCCGCATCCGAAGAGCGACTACAGGAGGAAGGTCCTTCTCCTACCTGGCCGCCAAGACCTGGAACTCCCTCCCTACCGACCTGCGCCTGACCCAAGACCACCTCTCCTTCAGGAAGAAGCTGAAGACCTGGCTGTTCGAGCAGTAGCGGCACCCCCCCCCCCCCCCCCCCCCCCCCAGCGCCTTGAGACCCTACGGGTATGTAGCGCGCTTTACAAGTGTCACTGATTGATTGATTGATATGCAGTCCAGCCTGATCTGCCAGGCCAGGTCCTCATTTGACAATAGATCAAGCAAAACAAAACGCACGGATATGACAAGGCATCAATTTCAAAATCAGATAGCTGGAGTTTACAGGGCTTAATGAGGCTATGGAAGGGGGGTCCCTGTTAAAATATATACAGCCCTGGGGACCCTAGGGCATAATGAGGCTCAGGGAGGAGGGCCATGCAGACCCCAAACCCTTTAACAAACATGCAGGTTTTGGGGCATTACCCCCTCTTCTGCCAGGCTAGCTTGAATCCAGTGGGACAGCGAGCACAGGACCCATGTCTGAGCATACCCGTGGCCACTTATGGCGAAAATAGCAAACACAACAAGATGATGGACGGAGTGCTGAACCTTTTCAACCTCTCACCCTCAGTTTGCATACTCAGCAGCAATTAAAAGGGAATACCCTGGACTCTGCTCTCAGACCATAAGATGACAAGAAAGAACCCACTCGACCATGGACAGGTACTGCAGAAGAGATTGCACTTCAATAATTCAATGATGCATTCACCTTCATCAAAGTTTTCAGCTCGTTTTTCAATATGTAACTGTAAAAAAAACACACTGCCCATCTGCCTGGAAAATGGCATGAATACAGTTGCATGCTACTAACATGGAAGGGGCGTGGCCAAACGGGTGGGGCGTGGCGAAACGGGTAGAGCGTGTAGGTGATTTGGCATCTTTGCATACTCAGCAGAAATTAAAAGGGCAATCTGTGGACTGTATGTTTTTTAAAGCTGATGCAGGTCTGCGTGGCCCTCCTTCCCGAGCCTCATTAGGCCCTGTAAGCCCCATCAATCTGTATTTGAAACTGATGTCTTGTCATATCCGTGCGTTTTGTTTTCTGTTTTATTTTTTAGGTACTTACAATTCTTTTTTGTCATTGTCGTTTGTTTTCATTGTTCTTTTAAAAGTACATTTAGGTTTTAACAACATGGGATATTGATGAAGATGAGCAGCATATCTGTTTTGCAAATTATTATATTGTGTTACACAGCTACTGTCTGCATTAACTTGTGTCATCAAAATCAGTATTATACAATTCTGTAAGTTTTTTTACCTTGAGCTGGAGCAACATATGCCATACCCTCTTTGAACTCTGCTGACCTTATGAGTGCATAATCTAAGCTTAGACCTTGTCATTTGTGTATTGTAACAGCATAAGCCAAATACCGAGGAAACTTTTCTGTATGAATATCTTTCAAAAGTAAGACTCTTGCTGCACATTGAGATATGATTTTGCTGTTTAATGTGGTCACATTTTAACACAATAAATCTAATGTCTTAATTTGCTACAGATGAAACAAAGTCCCCTGCAAATCCTATGGTCCCATTTGCTAGTACTTCTTCTACATTTAAATTTCGACGTAAAATTACCTGCCAAATTTGTCACATCTGTAAATCTTTCTCCAATCTCACTGTATCTGAAACAGATTTTTCCATGTAATTTAGTAGCTAGTATTTTTCTTATGGGGATATTTACTCTGTGATTTCCCACTTTATCTTTAGAAGGAAGATGTAGAAGAGATGGTTCTGGATGTTTCTTTTACCACATGTAGCATTTCATAGTTAAATTGTGCACAATCTTCATTAGTTTTCCTCATACTTTGCATTAATTCTGTATGGGTGAAATGTAACCAAATATTGACATTGCCTATACTTACCAAAGAGTTCTTACTTTGTTCTTGTAAAAGCTTGTTGAAAATCAGTTGACCTTTTACAGGTGTTAGTTGTAATAAGTCTTCAAACACAATCACATGTCTGCCTCCAAACAACACACAAGTATTTTGAGTACCTCCTACATACGAAAATGAAAAAATGCCAACATTAAGTTAGAAACCACACTAACTTCCTACATAATTAAAATGTTTAATTTTTTAAGGACTCTGTCAAGTTCTTGGCATTATCAGCATTTAGTCTTAAGTATTCCAGTTTGTTATCAAGCTGCACAGGTAGAAAAAGAAGACGATGTAAGATAATTCTTTTGATGTTATATGCTGCTAAGCCAGTAGGAGCAGTAACTTCACAAGATAAATTAGGGCTAGCAACTATATGCACATTCACAGTAATTAGTTTAATCAGAAAGCTTTCCCCTGTGCCTGCTTCTCCACTTACATATATCAATGTAGGTTCATAATTAGTACACTCACATATTTCATTTTCATGTTGAACTCCATGATCGACTGATTCTGTGATGTATTTGTAAATTTGTAGTTGTTCACTATTTAATCGAGATACTAAGTTATCTAAATTTTGTAAGAGGACTTTTCTTTCCCAACAGTAATCAAATCACATTTCATAAATTCACACATTGAAATGTTAACAACAGTGATTGTCCTAAAATGTTTTTAATAACTTTTTATAAAAGAAAAACCCAACATGCCTTGAAGTCTTTCGTTAACATTTTATAGCCCACAACATGCAACCATAAAAAAAACCACAAGACAGCATAGCAATCAAGTCGACCCCTGCAGCTCTCTAGCCACCTCCATGAGGGGAGCTGGCTTGTTTTATTTTTTTTAAAAAGCAAAGTGAGTGCCCGGGTGCCCATGCGGATCATCCACAATGGTGCTTTCGGTTTCGGGCGTGGGGGGATCCCATAAGGCCCCAGCTGCCCATGCTGGCTCCCGAGACACTTCCATGGTGGAAACAAACCTTTTTTCCTTTAAGACAAATGGGTGCCACGGCGCCCACCTGAGGCACCCACAGTGCCGGTTTGATTCGGTACAGTGGGGGTTAGCCCCAAGGCCCCTAAAGCCCCAGCCAGTTCCCCTGCCAACACCATTGTGTGTGCTGGTGGTAGCCAGTTCCATTACTTTGCTCTCGCCTGGACGAGAGCAAACTTGGGTTCCCTGCCCAGGAGAATGCGGGCAAGGTATGGCCACATTCTCCCAGGCAGGGAATTGCAGTGTCCAAGGGGGTGAGGTCCCCGGGACACTGCTGGACAAGGGTCTGAGGAATGGGGTCCCCGGAGCTAGTGTACAGTTTGGGGAGGTCGGCTGCACGGCCCCCCTTCCCAACAATGAAAAAGCCCTGGGGTATGGGGTCACCGGAGCCCAACAGTAACTCAGTGAGGGGGGGTGCATGGCCTTCACCCTTTTTTATTTTAGAAAAAGCCTATGAGATTCCCTGGCCCCAGCAGTCGTGTGGGGAGGTAGGCCTAGTGACCTTCTCCCCTTTATTTCACATTCGGCCCCAGGGATAGGGTCCTTGGGCCCTTAGAGTGACTCTGGGAGGAGGCTGCTTGCCCATTCTTTTTTTATATTATACACAGCTCCTGGCACCTCTCTGAGGCTTGGGGAGGTGGGTTGTGTGCCCTCCATCCCCAAAAATACAAATGCCCCATCCCCCCAGGCCCTAGCCCACCCCAGGAGCTTTTTAATAAAAAGCCGGAGACAGCTGTTCTGTGGCACCGATAATTTTATTTTCTGTTTTTGGTCCCTGGGAGGCTCTCTGGGACCCTCCACCAGACTGGGGTACAGGGTTTCTCTACCTCACCCCACCCTATATATTTAAAAAAAATCTATAATCTAGGACAGGGGACTGAGTCTTTCTTGATGTGGTGGCAGCCAATTAGATTTCATCTTTAGATCTGTTGCATGAAATATGCAAAGATTCTAAGTCTTAATTTCTCAAAAACTATGAGCGGAGTTACATTTAAAAAAACACATCAAAACCATGCTTTCTCAACCAAGACCTAGCTTTCTGTCAAATATGGCGAAATTCCCTTTAGTGATTTAGGCTGTGTCCAATTTTCTCATGGAAAAAGGAGTTCAGAAAATACATCCCCACCCCCCTTTTCTTGTCCCCTACTTGACGGATCACCCCAAAACATTCCAGGAAAGAGCTGCAGTGGATGAAACTTTTATTGAAATGTTTTGTGAAAGTCTGGCAAATGACTCCTAAAGTATTAGCAAACCAAAAAATGCTATTCCCATGGAAACGTGGTCCTAACTATAACTACCCAGTGCCAACACTCCACCAATTGATACATCCAAAATGAATTACTCTCCTCCACAGAGACAGTAATAGGGTGAGTCACAGAGACATGCTTTGCCAAGTTCTTTTATTGTCAGGCAGAGAACATGATGCCTTTTGACCCGTTGAGGTCTTGAGCACAGTGCATAGTTGTAAAGTCCTGTGGGATGTTACAACTTGTTGTAAAGGTCAGCGCGTTGTAATCCTACTGTTTCAGCCAGCAGCACTAAGCACAATGTGATTTGTAAGACAATATATAAGCTTTCTGTGCCTTCCTCAAAGATTGCTCCCAACAACATTGCTGCACATGTCAAATGTTCCCACTGTGTTCACTACTTGAATGCGCCTTATCGGCTCTCTGAATTTGTTTAGACCAAACTACATCGTTCATCCTATACCCAGACTGCAATTTAATTTGTTTGACCGTTGACTATATGGCACACCTCAATCTCCATTTCACCAACTAATACAGGCGTATATTCCCACTCCCGCATATGCCACGCCCTTTCCTCCCCTACTCTATCTCCAGTGATGTTCGGAGATACTTCCGAAACTCCGATGACTTCTCTCAGACACCTACTGGGTAAGCCTTGAACCTCCCACTTCCCATCAGTGGCACTTAGACATGTTTTGCCCTCCTTAAATCCACTTTCTCCCCTCTTTTACAGAATTTGGACCTTTCATCTTGATCATTAATTGACTAATGTCCCAGTATTTCTATTTTACGATTATCTTGTCCCTTCATTTGAAGCTCTTTTGTTCTACTCTCAAGCCCTCACACACATATACCATTTATCCCTATTTTATCTCACCAACCTGCCTATAGGCGTTCTAAATTATTTGATATTTGTGTGATTTAACTACTTTTTCCTACTGATTTCTGACAATGAGTTCAAGGTTCTGCAAGGTACTCCTATGCTCTCTGGGGCACAGCTTTTCAGTTGGCAAAGTGTTTAGTGCTGTTACATGGTGGAGATTCATTGTGATTGTTTTACAGCACCAACACCGATCACTGGTGAAAAACACATATAATTATAGGATGTTACATGGTGAAGATTCATTGTGATTGTCTTACAGCACCAACACTGATCACTAGTGAAAAGAAATATCAATATAGCATGTTACATGGTGGAGATTCTTTGTGATTGTCTTTCAGTACCAGTATTTATCCCCTGTGAAACTAACATATAATTATAGGATGTTACATGGTGGAGATTCATTGTGATTGTCTTACAGCACCAATAGTGATCACTGGTGAAAAGAAATATCAATATAGGATGTAATTATAGGATGTTACATGGTGGAGATTCATTGTGATTGTCTTTCAGCACCAGTATACCAGTATTAATCATTGGTGAAAATAGCATATAATTAAAGGATGTTACATGGTAGAGGTTTATTATGATTGTCATTCAGCACCAATAATCACCGGTAAAAAAATATATCATTATAGCATGTTACATGGTGGATATTCATTGTGATTGTCTTTCAGCACCAGTAAAAATCATTGATGAAAAAACATATCATTATAGGACGTTACATGGTGTAGATTTATTGTGATTGTCTTTCAACACCTATAGTGATCACGGGTGAAAAAAACATATCATTATAGGACGTTACATGGTGAAGATTCACTGTGATTGTTTTTCAGCACCAGTATTAATCACCGGTGAAAATAAAATTATAAGATGTTACATGATGGAGATTCATTGTCATTGTCTTTCAGCACTATTAAAAATCACTGGTGTAAAAACATACCAATATAGAATGTTTCATGGTGGAGATTCATTGTGATTGTCTTATAGCCCCAGTATTGATCACCGGTGAAAAAACATATCATTGTAGGATGTTACATGGTGGAGATTCATTGTGATTGTCTTTTAGCACCAGTATTGATCACCGGTTAAAAAACATATCATTATAGGATGTTACATGGTGGAGATTCATTGTGATTGTCTTACAGCACCAACACTGATCACTGGTGAAAAGAAATATCAATATAGGATGTTACATGGTGGAGATTCATTGTGATTGTCTTTCATCACCAATAGTAATCACTGATGAAAAAGTTTTAATTATAGTACTGCACCTGGCAGGAAATAAGAGCCTGAGGAGGCACACATTCCGGCAAGCACAAGTAAGAGCTCTGGGACATTCCTCATCTCCTCATTAACCAGCGTCAAACCTTTCAAAGTAAAGCACCCATACCCGTTTCCAATTTGTGACAGTATACCTTTTGATTACTCCAAACTGGCCCTTAAAGCAGTATTTGGCTCACAGCTTACATTCAAGACCCTCTGTCTAGTACACACTGCCCTTCTTAGTACTAACTGCGTGCACACCTGGATACACATGTACCGCCCCACAGGTAAACCCCCACGCTCACATGCACCTCACCTTGTTCTTCTGAAATTGTAGCTGATAATATCGAAGCAACAAATTCACCACTCAAGTGACAATTTTGTAAAACTACCTTTTGGTCTTTATCAAATAAATTTAAGAACCCACCTATGCAGCCGTGCTGGATTGTGTATCTCCCTTCGATGTCTGCAAGCATACTCCCCCTCACCCACTCACTCGTGGCACTGCCCTGTTCTCAATTCCCACTCAACTCTACTCTCACTATGAAACCACAGAAGTGATACAAGTATAAAATCAGCAGCCGATAAAGGTGAAAACTTTGAAATAGTTTCTGGCTTTTTAAAAGCATTTCAATGTCTGACGCTAACTGAATGCCTCCTTGCTCTTCCCAGCCCTCACACTTTGAGAACCCCTTCCTAGAGACAGGCACCCTGTAGAGCATGATACTGAAGAAAGACTGTCCTACCTCTGCTGTAGACTAATAATCGTTTTACTCATTTTATGCCTCGTCTCCCACCTTGGGGTCACCTCGCCGCCTGGTACAATCGCACTCTACTAACTTGATATAGGGAAGATAGGGGGTAGGTAGGACCAAGGCGAGGAAGACTTGGAGTAATGAAGATTACCCTTAAGCAAGGGGGCGATTACTGCACAAGATGATTACACACTGAAAGAATTTAATAAGAGAGGAGCTTTTGTCATTTTTGTCTTGGTGTAAATTTGGGTTCATGATGTAAGTTACTGCCAGTGGTAAATAATTGCTTTACTAAGATCACTGTTCTCCTTGGTGCTGATGCCTGTGATATTGCAATTAAACATTACACATGGTTCTCTGACTG